>NW_027532407.1:3188893-3284800 GCF_008692635.1 Crocuta crocuta
GGAGCATGGGAAGAACATAGTTGTGTCATGGCATTATTTCTATGTATCTTTCTCCATATGTAGACCTAACAGGAAAAAAAATTACTACCTATACTCCTCCCACCCCAGCTCTGAAACTCAAATGGGCTCTCGAAACAGATAGATGATGCTCCTAAAAAGGCCTTTGTTCTACTATGTTCCTTGATGGGTTTCTGGAACCCAGTTGGAAAGTACGGGTGAAGGGAGCTAAATCACTTTGTCTGACAGTCACCCAAATGATACACAGGTGTGGAGTGATGATACCACTGTGGTGGTGGCTAGATGGGACCCTTAAGGACGGGCCAAATAATAACCTGTAGCCTGAAGCCAGCCTTTCTCGGAGAGCTACCCTGTAAGCATTCTCAGCTAAGTTCCTCCCCCTCATGCTAGAGCTGATCTCCTAGAACAAAGAGTTGATTCAATTGGATTTATCCTACAAGGTGAATTATTTTCTAGTGTAACCAAAAGGAGCATCCTCTCACTACTGTTTAGGAGTGAAGAGAGGACTTTGATTACTATAGTGCTGGCATGGGCAGTCGAGTAAAACTGCTCCATTGTTCTGCTGAGAGTGTTGTCCTGTGCTCACTTCCCCTTCCTCCCTCCCGATGGCAGCACAGACAGTGTGGAAGGACAGTTCAGATAGTTGTACACACTCAAAAACATGGGCTAAAGAAGCTGTTCTTGAGAGAAAAGCATAGCCCACACCTCTTAGGATAGTCTAGTTAGGATAATCAAATTTCTCCAGCAATGGCTCACCTCTCCCTTTTCGTGTTTTTCTTGGAAGTCCCAAGGTCCAAGTGACCTCTTATTATTTCTTGGTGATGGAAACACCTGGGTTCTACCTGAGAATAGGCATCCAAATTAGATACACTTAGTGCTGTACACTTAGGTCAATTGATCAAGAGGGTTTTCATTTCTAGTAACTGCACAGTAACTCTTGAATGCTACACTGAGGCTAAAGTGATTATGGAATATGATTATATCAGTTGACTGCCTTGCTTTTCATCATCCTGCAGTTAAATTTTTGCAGCATGCATTATGAGCCCAGGCTACAGACTGGCATAAAAAGCTTCCACTCTGTGTATAGTACTTTCCCATAGTTAAAAAAAATTCCTTTAAGGCACACACATTCCTTTAATAGCTGTATGCTATTACCATTTTTTTGATAAAAACAAAATTGTGCTCAAAGCATACAATTTAAATAACAGAAATAGTTATGTTAATAAAAGTAGCTAATAGTCCTTTAAGGGTTCCTACTCATTAGGTACCAGGAATGACACAAAGCATTTCATAGACAGTTTGGCGTGGGCACTGGCCAGTCAGGACTGTCACCGTATCATACCTGCTGTAGGATACCTGGTGCCTGTTGCCACACTGGGCACTAACCCTTTATTTGCTGGGTCACAGGGAAGTGTGAGGACTCTAGAGGGAGGAGCTTGGCAGGTGATGTGGGTGTTTCTTGGGAGGAAGGGGGGGGACTATGTTCGGGGCAGTTGGTATGGAAGTGTCGCTTCTTTGAACAATCGGTACAGGTGGGTCCACCTGCTGAATAGCATTCAACGCTGCCAGGCCTGATGTTAGTGCTCCTGTTTTCAGTCCAACGCTGTAGGGAGGATCCTGCATTTACATCCATCTATAGGAAGGAAACGAAGGCTTGCAGAATTAATTAATTAATAATTAAATAATTATTTAACATTAATAATTCATTAATGTTAATGTTTATTTTGAGAGAGAGAGAGAGGAGAGAGAGAATCCAAAGCAGGCTCCAGGCTCTGAGCTGTCAGCACAGAGCCCGATGCGGGACTTGATCTTACGAACTGTGAGATCACGACCTGAGCCGAAGCCAGACACTTAACTGACTGAGCCACCCGGGCACCCCAAGCCTTACAGAATTTAAAGACCTTGCCCAAGATCACACAGCCAATACAAGGAAATAACTGTTAAAAATTAATAGATTTTGGGGGGCACGATTTTTTTTAGGTTTATAGAAAAGCCAAGTAGAGAATATGGGAGTTCCCATATACTCTCTTACCTGCATACCTTGTTTTCCTGTTATTAACATCTCACATTAGTGCAGTAAATTTGTTATATTTCATAAGCTGATATTGATACATTACTTTTAACTAAAGTCCATAATTTAGCTTAGCTTTCACTGTTTGTGTGGTGTATTCGATGGCTTTTGACAAATGTATAATGGCATGTGTCCAATGTTAAAATATTGCACAGAAGTTTCATTGCCCTGAAAAGCCTCGGTGTTCCTCTTCATCACCCCTCCCTCCTTCTCCCCAACCCCCTGGCAACCCCTGATCTATTTACTGTCTGCACAGTTTCACCTTTTCCCAGAATGTCAGATAGCTGGAATTATACTGTCTGCAGTCTTTTCAGATTGCTTTTTGCTGACCAATATACACTTAAATTTCCTTCATGTCTTTCTGCAGCTGGAAAGCTCATTTCTTGCTCTCACTGAATAAAATTGCATTGTCTGGATGTACCACTGTGTATCTATTCACCTACTGAAGGACATCTTGGTTGTTTGGTAATTTTGAATAAAGCAGCCATAAACATTCATGTGCAAGTTTTTGTGTGGACATAAATTTTCAACTCATTTCTATAAATATTAAGTAGTACAATTTCTGTATCACATGGTAAGAGTATATTTAGTTTTATAATACTGCCAAAACTCCCTCCCAAAGTGGCTGTCCCATTTCTGAAATCCCACCAGCAATGAATAAGAAAAAATGAAGTTTTGAATCACTACATTGTACACCTGAAATTAATGTAAACATTATGTGTCAACTATAAGACTTAAAAAAGAGAAATAACTCATTTTTTTTACAGATTTTTGTAATTTACAAAGCACTTTTATCTGTATTAACTGTACCTGGATCACAGAAAGACAGATATCTTCAAAAGTAAAGTCCATCAGTATGTTGTAAGGAGATGATGGACTTTTATGTGTAATTGTTGCTATGAAGGAAAGGCTACTACTTATTCAGTGAACTGTAATAGTTTCTTTTTAAAAATTTATTTTTTTAATTTACATCCAAGTTAGTTAGCATACAGTGCAATAATGTTTTCAGGAATAGAGCTAATGATTCATCAGCTACATATAACACCCAGTGCTCATCCCCTCAAGTGTCTCCCTTAATGCCCCTTGCTCATTTAGCCCATTCCGCCACCTACAGCCCCTCCAGCAACCCTCAGTTTGTTCTCTGTATCTATGAGTCTTTTATGTTTCTCCCCCCTCCCTGTTTTTATATTATTTTCGCTTCCCTTATATTCATCTGTTCTGTGTCTTAAATTCCACATATTAATGAAGACGTATATTTGTTTTTCTCTGACTAATTTTGCTTAACATAATACTCTCTAGTTCCAACCACATTGTTGCAAATGGCAAGATTTCATTCTTTTTAATTGCTGAGTAATACTCCATTGCATATATATACCACATCTTTTTTAACCATCCATCCATCGATGGACATTTGGGCTCTTTCCGTAATTTGGCTATTGTTGATAGTGCTGCTATAAACATTGGGGTGCATGTGCCCCTTTGAAACACCACACCTGTATTCCTTGGATAAATACCTAGTAGTGCAATTGCTGGGTTGTAGAGGAGTTCTATTTTTAAGTTTTTGAAGAACCTCTGTACTGTTCTACAGAGTAGCTACACCAGTTTGCATTCCCACCAGCATTGTGAAAGAGATCCTTTGTTATTTCCTGAGCTGTTAGTTTTAGTTTCTGACTGGTGTCAGGTGATATCTCGTTGTGGTTTTTACTTGTATTTCCCTGATGATGAGTGATGTTGAACAATTTTTCATGGGTCTGTTAGCCATTTGGATGTCTTCTTTTGAAAAATGTCTATTCATGTCTTTTGACCATTTTTTCACTGGATTATTTGTTTTTGTGGGTGTTGAGTTTTTGATAAATTCTTTAGAATTTTGGATACTAACCTTTTATCTGATATGTCATTTGCAAATATCTTCTCCCGCTCCGTTGGTTGTTTTTTAGTTTTGCTGATTGTTCCCCTTGCTGTGCAGAAGCTTTTTATCTTGATGAGGTCTCTATCATTCATTTTTGCCTTTGTTTCCTTTGCCTCTGGAGACGTGTTGAGTAAGAAGTCGCTGTGGCTGAGGTCAAAGAGGTTTTGCCTGCTTTCTCCTGTAGAATTTTGATGGCTTCCTCTCTTATGTTTAGGTCTTTCATCCATTTTGAGTTTTTGTATGTGGTCCAGGTTCATTTTTCTGCGTGTTGCTGTCCAGTTTTCCCAGCACCACTTGCTGAAGAGACAGTCTTTATTCCACTGGATATTCTTTCCTGCTTTGTCAAAGATGAGTTGGCCATACGTTTGTGGGTCCATTTCTGGGTTCTTGGTTCTGTTCCATTGATCTAAGGGTCTGTTTTTGTGCCAGTACCATACTGTCTTGATGATTATAGCTTTGTAATACATCTTGAAGTCCAGGATTGTGATGCCTCCAGGTTTGGTTTTCTTTCTCAGGATTACTTTGACTATTCAGTATCTTTTCTGGTTCCATACAAATTTCAGGATTGTTTGTTCTAGCTCTGTGAAGAATGTTGGTGTTATTTTGATAGGGATTGCATTGAATATGTAGATTGCTTTGGGTACTATAGGCAGTTTAATAATATTTGTTTTTCTAATCCATGAAATGGATTTCTAATCCATGAGCATGAAATATTTTCCCATTTTTTGTGTCTTTTTCGATTTCTTTCATAAGCTTTCTAAAGTTTTCAGTATATAGATTTTTCACCTCTTTGGTTAGGTTTAAACCAAGGGTTTTTGGTGCAATTATAAATGGGATCAGTTCCTTGATTTCTCTTTCTGTTGCTTCATTATTGGTGTATAGAAATGAACTGATGTTTGTGCATTGAGTTTATATCCTACAACTTTTCTGAATTCATGAATCAGTTCTAGCAGTTGTTTTGGTGGAATCTTCTGAGTTTTCCACATAGAGTATCATGTCATCTGCAAAGAGTGAAAGTTTGACTTCCTCCTGGCCAATTTGGATACCATTTATTCCTTTGTGTTGTCTGATTGCTGAGACTAGGACGTCCAATACTATGTTGAATAAAAGTGAACATCCTTGTTGTGTTCCTGATCTTAGGGGGAAAGCTCTCAGTTTTTCCCCATTGAGGATGAGATTAGCAATGGGTCTTTTATATACGGCTTTTATGATCTTGAGGTATGATCCTTCTATCCCTACTTTCTTGAGGCTTTTTTTTTTCTAATCAAGAAAACATGCTGTGTTTTGTCAAATGCTTCCTCTGCATCTATTGAGAAGATCATGTGGTTCTTGTCTTTTCTCGTATTAATATGGTGTATCACGTTGATTGATTGAGGATATTAAACCAGCCTTTCATCTCAGGTATAAATCCCACTTGATTATGGTGATTAATTCTTTTAATGTATTGTTGGATCTGGTTGGCTAGTATCTTGTTGAGGATTTTTGCATCCATGTTCATTAGGGAAATTGGTCTATGGTTCTCCTTTTTAGTGGGGTCTTTGTCTGATTTCGGAATCAAGGTAATTCTGGCCTCATAGGATGAGTTTGGTAGTTTTCCTTCCATTTCTATTTTTTGGAACAGCTTTCAAAGAATGGGTGTTAACTCTTCTTTAAATGTTTGATAGAATTCCCCTGGACAGCCATCTGGTCCTGCACTCTTGGTTTTTGGAAGATTTTTGATTACTAATTCAATTTCTTACTGGTCCTGGGTCTGTTCAAATTTTCTATTTCTTCCCATTTCAGTTTTGGTAGTTTATATGTTTGAGAACTTTGTATATTTCTTCCAGATTGCCCAATTTATTAGCATATAACTGCTCTAAATATTCTCCTATTCTTGTTTGTATTTCTGCTGTATTGGTTGTGATCTCTCCACTTTCATTCTTGATTTTATTTATTTGGGTCCTTTCCTTTTTCTTTTTGGTCAAACTGGCTAGGGGTTTATCAATTTTGTTAATTCTTTCAAAGAACCAGCTCCTGATTTCATTGATCTGTTTTACTGTTTTGTTTTTTAGTTCAATAACACTGATTTCCTCTCTAATCTTTATTATTTCCCCTCTTCTGCTGGTTTGGGGTTTTATTTGCTGTTCTTTTTCCAGTTCTTTAAGGTGTAAGGTTAGGTTGTGTATCTAAGACCTTTTTTCCTTCTTTAGGAAGGCCTGGATTCCTATATACTTCCCTCTAATGAACACCTTTGCTGCATCCCAGAAGTTTTGGGCTCTGCTCTCATCATTTTCATTGGCTTCCATGTACTTTTTAATTTCTTCTTTAACTTCTTGTTAACCCACTCATTCTTTAGTAGGATGTTCTTTAGTCTCCAAGTATTTGCTGTCTTTCCAATTTTTTTCTTGTGGTTGATTTTGAGTTTCGTCGCATTGTGGTCACCCCCAGTGCACCGGGCCACGAACCTTCTGAGCTCTGTGGGTCAAATTATGCAGGTTTTTGTGTTAGTCATCAGATCAGTCTTCTAGGTGTGCAAGCTGGTTTGGTGCTGATCTAGCTGCATTTCAGAGACAAGAGAAGCAGAAAAATTCCAAGCTGCTCCTCCATCTTGGCCCTTCCCCTGGAATAGTTTCTTTATATGTTTATCTTATTTAACGTGCATAACAATCTTCAAAGGTAGCCATCATCATTCCCCTTTTACTGAAAAGGAAGCTGAGACTCAGAAGTCAAATACATTGCTCAAGATGACAAAGGAATTCAAATCCTGGGCTACCTATTGCCATAGCCTGGGTTCATTACCCTCCACCACATTACATTCCCTCAAATTATCAGGGAAAACTGTGAAAGACTTCGGGGGAGGGGGGAAGGGAAAGGGAAAGGATCCCTGAGAGTCCTGTCTAGCGCATGCTTCTTGGCTATCTTCCCTTTCACTGTCTCAGAGCTATTTTACAACTCAGCAAATTACAGAAGGCTGATAATAATGCAAATGATGCTTGTCCACAGAGTTGCAAATTACTCAATTCTGGTGGAATGAAACTGATAATTGCCCAGTGGATAGACTGCTTTTTGTTTCTATTTGTAAATTCATTTCTTCATTCCTTATCTGTCCGTTTAAGTGTATATTTGTTTCAGTTATCCTTTGAAACAGCTGAAATATCTTATGAGTGCAACGATTAGTTAAGGAGTTAGATACATACCTTGACATGTGTTTATATTTTCTATTCGTATGACAATCATGATTTTACCCTTAAAGATTTTCTTTTTTTTTTTTAATGTTTTTTATTTATTTCTAGAAGAGAGAGAGAGAGAGAAACAGCGTGAGCAGGGGACGGCCAGAGAGAGAGGGAGTCACAGACTGAAACAGGCTCCAGGCTCTGAGCCGGCAGTCAGCACAGAGCCTGACGCGGGGCTCGAACCCACGAACCGCGAGATCATGACCCAAGTGAAAGTCGGACGCTTAACCGACTAAGCCACCCAGGCGCCGCAAAGATTTTCTTTTAACAGAATTTATTTTGGAGGCGCCTTTGTGGCTCTCAGTTGACTGAGTGTCTGACTTTGGCTCAGGTCATGATCTCACTGTTGGTGAGTTTGAGTCGTGCGTCGGGCTCTCTGTTGTCAGCATGGAGCCTGCTTCAGATCTTCTGTACCCCTCTCTCTATGCCCCTCCCTCTTCAAAAGGAAACATTTACAAAAAAGAATATATTTTTGTGTGTATCAATAGAATCAGAAACAGTGTATTATTTCCCTCTCATGGTTCCTTTTTTATAACTTAGGGATCTACAACATTAGCATATGAAGCAATGTGAAAATTTTGATCACTCCGGACTTTCAGACTTTCCTTAAATCTCACCTTTGGAGATTCATGGTTGAGATAGTCTTTCTCTGAATTCTTTCTCCAGTGCTACCACTACACTATTTCTCATTATCCCCTGAGACATTTTTCTCTTGTTCGGCAAAATTAAGATTCTCTGATTTTTGATACTTTAGAAGCAAAGTGTTATTAAAAGGGGAATATACAATAGATGCCTAATTAAGAATTTTAGAATTGACTTTGCCTGTAGTGCTTCACACACCTAATTGTTTGAAAGATTTTATGTGTTTTGTGGATTCTTCAGGATACTCATTTCTTCTGCCAGCCTCAGACCCTTCATTAGCCATCTATAGTTTTATTCTCCCCTGATGAGGCAGAGGATACTTAATGAGATACATCTTTCTCTGGGTGAGAAATAAATTCAGAAAACATTTGGTAAAACAGAAAGTTAACGTTGTTGATTCAACTATAATTTTGAGAGTCGTGGCATTTCAGAGAAAGAAACATCTTAGACATAAACCATCCAAACTCTTCATGTAACACATGTGGAAACTGAGTTCCAGAGAAATTAAATGACTGGGCCCCCATGACACAGCTGACCAGTGACCTTGCTAGAAATATGGCTGCACCCTCATTTCTGGTTCTTTTTCCATGACACACAGCATTTCAATGACCTTGACCTTCAAGAACTCCAATTAGCACAATGGTTAAGAAATAACTATAGTATGCATTAGTTTCCTGAACTTCTCTGATCTTATGAAATCGAGCAGTTTATAAAAGCTTATTGTTTTACTCATTTGAAAAAAAAATCAAAGGCAAGGTCAATGGTAGCAAATTTGCACTTAGATTACAACTTTCAAAAATAAGTTTTAAGTTAATATCAGATTTTCACTGTTGTTCTCACTACCTGGACTGGTCATATGACTGCCACACATTCCACCTCCTTTTATTTATGAAAACGCTCTGGCATTTTCTCTTAGCTTGCTGAAGTTAGGCGAGGCTGGCTAATTGATGCTGAACACGTATTTGTTTGCCTACTTAATTCAATAGTTAATGACTAAGAGAATAGTCCATTATTAAGAGCTCTGAATTTAATATCTCTTATTTGCATTCAAATTATTTTTTAAGTTGAAAAGGAAGTTTTGGGGGGTGGGGGAGTGAATAAGAGCCTGACCTCATTTTTAGAAAACCTCAAGCCTAGAGGAAACCTTCGACTTTCAGGCATGATAAAGAGAAACAGGTATTGCTAATGCAACCATCTGGACCCAAATGATCCCGGTTATGGGAAGAGACACGTATAACTAGAAACAGTGGAGAACAGGGTAACCTAATCAGTAGCAAGGACCTGAAAGATTTGTGCTTCTCTCATATCTGATCAGGAAGCTTCTGTCCTCTAACTGGGGTCCAGACTTTTAGGTGGCTCCATTCCCACGCCCCAGTTTACACACAGAAGTGTTAACTGCACGACATAATCTACATGCGTCGCAGTTTCCCATCTGAGGATCTGTGAAGACAGACATACCCACTTCTGTTACAGATCTCTTCCTGTCATAATTCACTGGATGACTTGAGTAATCTGGAACCCCCTGGGGATAGTGTTGGGTGAAAAATCTGTTTAATATATCCACTGAACTCAGTAGTAAAACCTTGCCTCCTGATTTTCAACCCCGCAGGAGTAATGGTTTGTTAGCTGGATAATATCTGTGCCTACTTGTGAAACAACTCGGGCAGCGTTAAGTTGCTAGGGAAGAGGCAGGTGATGGTGACTTAAAGGTAACTCAAACACACTTATGTGTTTGACTCAAAGACATTTATGTCATTTACCACACACTCGGCCCCGAGTGGGAGGAACCTCAGTCATTTGAGTCCTGGTTGCAGACTCAGGCAAAAGAGATGCCTTGTGTCATTTAGGAGTGAGTCTCACACTGGGAAACAATGCTGTTCATGGCGGCAGGTCTGTGCCCCAGCCCAGAGGTGGGTGCCCGTATCCTGCTGCTGACATATGGTGCCCCATCATTAGCCAGATGGCAGAAATGCTGGAAAAGACCTGAGCACACATGAATTATCTAGCCTGGACTGTGGGAGGCCATTAGGAGAGGGTGGGCGGTATCAAAACTGGTGTGTGGCTGTGGGAGCCAGAACAGGAGTTCAAAGTGTTACAGATGGGTGTCCATGGTCGGCGTGGATGAATCTTTGTCATCAGCATCATCTCAACTACCCTCCACCTCTACTTCTGTATTAGAAGACAGTTCAGAATACAGAATATCATGCAGTTCTCTCTGGGCCCAAAGGAGATACCAGGGGTTCCAGAGGAGAAAAACTTGTTGTACCTAAAAAACCAGAATATTTTTTTTTAAACAGAATATTTTTAAAATTTCTTTAATGTTTTATTTATTTCTGAGAGAGAGAGAGAGACAGTGTGAGCAGGGGAGGGTCAGAGAGAGAGGGAGACACAGAATCTGAAGCAGCCTCTAGCCTCTGAGCTAGCTGTCAGCACAGAGCCCGACGTGGGGCTCGAACCCACAAACCGTGAGAACGTGACCTGAGCTGAAGTCAGACACTCAGCCGACTGAGCCACCCAGGCGCCCCTTAAAAAAATTTTTTTAATGTTTATTTATTTTTGAGAGAGAGAGACAAGAGTGTGAGAAGGGAAGGAGTAGAGAGAGAGGAAGACACAGCATCCAATGCAGGTTCTATCTGTCAGCACAGAGCCCGACGAGGGGCTCAAACCCATGAACTGTGAGATCATGACCTGAGCCGAAGTCAGACACTTAACAGACTGAGCCACCCAGGTGCCCCAAACAGAATATTTTCTAAGATAGTTTTATGGAACAAATTATTTCTCTTGAGATCTTTTTTAGTAAGGAAGGTTTATTCAGAGTTAGAGTTGACTAGATGATGCTTGACCAACCTTAGAAGGTTAGAGTATTTCTAATACCTTTCAAATGTATACAAAATGGTGCATCTAGGAGTTAATGCTTATTTTTCTGGGAAGAGGATATATCTCTTGTCAGAGAACCTCAAAGGATCTGAAATACCCTTAATGTTTTGTAGCCACTGGTATAAAGGCCAGGGAAACCCAACCTTTCTAGTCATGACAAAAAGTATCCTGAAGGGCCAGCACATGAAGTGGACAGCAGGTAACTTATGGCCTTGTGTTTTGTCCGGCCCTTGGGTACTTACATCAGTCCTCAGCTAGCCAACGGCACACTGCCTGTCATGTTTCAGAGACAAGTAGTTAGAGCATCTCAGGTCCTTCGGACTAGCTCCCATCAAAGCCCTTACCCAGCAACAATCCTGTGAGCTAGCACCCTGGATGGTTCCCCTTTCATAAAGTCATATTCAGGCAGAAAGCAAATGAACCCCATTGAAGGAAGGACAAGAGAAGATGTCTAAACACAGCAGGTAGTCTCATGAGGGACAAGGAAAACACAACAGACAAGAAATCACCTGAGGTCTAGCCCACATTCTGCACCAGCCAGCCACATAATGTTGGGTACTTCACCTTCATATATTTACTTCAGTTTTCCAATCTATAGAATAAGGAAGTTGGACTGCATTCCTGAGGCCTTCCTAGCTGAGGACATGACAGACCACATACAAACTCCCTGGTGGGCCTCTGTCTGCAGAGAGGTTATGAGAGAGAACCTCTGTTCTGTTATTAGGAGTTGGTTCACTTTTCTCTCTTAAACAACAAGCTACATGTTTTAAGACATGTTAGATTTTGCAATCCATAGAAGGATTAGAAACAAATAGACACACGCAAGAGGAAAACCACCACTTGTGGTAGCATCAAGATTTCAGTGATAGGTTAATGTGCTAGTTAGGGCTGAAAACCAAAGATTGAATATTTCTGATTACAACCAGGTGCCTGCTCTTTGGCTTATGATTTGGAAATATTGTTCATAAATCTCCCCACCCACCTCCAACCTCCAGTTCTGCTCTTAGCAGATCAAATATATTTAGGGTTTTGACCCTTAGCATCTAATCCCTAAGATGTCTGAATTGCTAGTGTGGCATATTAGTGTTTTCACTTAGGTCTCCTGACTTCTTCACTCCAGACTCAGAGGAGGCCTCTGAGTCCTTCTACCCATCCTGGATTCCATCCTTCTCATCTCCTCCCCTTTCCTGGATCTCACGCCACCAATAGTGTAGACCACCCTTGCCCTACTTCCTCCTGCGGGGCTCTCTGGTCTTCCCCTCCTCACAGGCGTTTTCCTCTACTCTCAAGTCTTCTCAGATCTTCCCTATCTTAAACATTAAAACACTTTTCTCTGCTCTATTTGCCTTTTTTTAGTCACCTTTTCATCTTTTTTCCTCCCTCCATTTCCCAAATCCTCCATTGACCAAGTCCCTCCATTTCCCAAATCCATCTACTGTATATACTTCTTCTGCCTTCTTATCTCTGCCATCTGGATATCCACAAGCTGTTCTGGAAGTGCTTTCTCAAAGACGGCTTCCCATGTTCTCCGTCTCTTTGTCTTTGGCATTTGATACCACTGAGAGAGAGAGAGAGAGAGCGAGAGAGAGAGCCTCCCACTACTGACGTCCAGCACCCAGCACTGATGGTGGCTGAGAAGCAGCTGGGCAAACTTCTGCTAAACACGGAAACTCTGTTCCCTCTTCCTTCCCCACATTTCTGTTCCACCCGTTCTTCTGCATGCCCTGTGCCTTCTCACTTCTGATCCATCCCGCAGAGCATTTTATCACTTACCTCTTCCTCAGGACTCTGCAGCAATTCTTTAGGGGCTTGTGATCCAAACTCGATCTCCTCAATTGGTATTTTAAAAATATAACTAATCCATTGTTTAAAAAGAGTTATAGAGGCACTAATAAAACATTTGAACAAAACAAAAATGTACCCTGGGAAAGAAACATCTCTCTTCCAGCTCATTCCTCTAGTTTTCTTTCCCGGAAGCGATCATTGTTCGCAGTTTCTTATATATCCTGGCAGAGAGATTCTGTGCCGTACAAGGGCTTCCTGATTGGACTACAGCTCACCACTGCACCTGCAGCTTTGTCTTTTATCTCAGGCAACTGGGTTGGAGCCCTGTTTACCTACTGGACATTTGTCCCAGAGCTAGGCTCTACCATACGCACACCCAGTCATTGGTGTGTGACTTCCTTCAACCCGCATAATCTTAAACTGTCCTTGCCCTCATTAGACTGTCTGAGGCTTCCAGTGGCTGCTGGGAAGGATTCCAGTACTCTTTCCTGGTCAGTCCTCCAGTCCCAACCCCACTAATTTTGACTTTGCTGTTTCTGTATCATCGCGAAATTGGAGACAGTTCTAACTGGTTTTGCATCTGAACCAGGGTGAGTCATGTGTTCACCTGATTTGCCAGGAAGTAAGAATGAAATGACCATGTTCCTCTGCTTCTGAGCGATCGCTTCATTGCCCGGCCTGATTCCTAAGTCCAGGTTGACCCCTCTGCTAATGGTGCCCTGGAATGATTTGAGAAAGGACTTGAGATTCTCCACATCTACCCTTTAAATCCTGCGCACATGAACAGTGATAACATCTGGGTGCAGAAAGCTTAATGCTTTCGTAGCCACAGTGCATTTCCTGGTGCATTTCCTGCTAAATCCAAGGAGAACAGCCCCTCTGGGAGGCACTCTCTAGTTCTGCATCTGACTAGGCAGTAATGACAGCCCTGCCTTTGGAAAATGTCCCTGTAATGACATCGAGAGTCTTAAAAACTGTCTTTGGGGAACAGAAATTACTGTTGTCGTTAGATACGCAGTACCTTAAGTACGTATAGGAAGACCCTTTTTGTTTTTTTAAAGTCCACCTAATGAACAGCAGGCTTGGAATGGCATTGGCTGAGGAGACCTACATTAGTGATGCTTGGCACCATTCTAAATATTGACTTGGAGGTAACTTTTGATCTCTTTAACAGTGATACATTATAGATAACATCAAGAGAGAGATTATCCCAACCTAGAGTTTCTCAGTGTGTGGACCAAGGATGAAGATCTTCCAGGAAGAGGTTTAGTGGTCAAATAAATATATAGGAGAAAAGCTGGATGTAAAGCATTTCTCTTTCTTGCGTGTCCACAGGCACAATAGCCCATAAAAGACTAAGAGGTCCCAGAGTGAAATAGCTTTTAAACTTTCCTATTAACCTAAGCTTATCTGGCAATAAAACCCTTTATGCACAATGCCTATTAACAGCTAAAGAACTATGGTTCAGAGGAACACATACTGGATAAAAATGCTGCTTCAGTTTATCCAAGCAAGTGATGTAATTTATTTATAAACAAATAATTGGTTCCCCCAAATGTTTCATGTATTATAGTTTTTTGTAGTCACCCCTTTATCCACAGGGGGTAAAGTACCAAACCCAAACCCTATGTATAATGTTTTTTTCCTATACATATATAGCTATGATAAAACTTAATTTATAAATTCGGCATAGTAAGAGATTAACAACAGTGACTAATACTAAAATAGAACAGTTATAACAATGTTCTGTTGCTGTGAGATGATAAAATGCCTATGTGATGACATGAAGTAAGCTGAATGACAAAGGCATCATGATATAGGGAGAGTGACATATCCAAGGATATGTCAGGAGGATTATCTGCTTTCACACCGTGGTTGACCCATGTAACTGAGACCACAGAAAGCAACACTATACATAAGGGGAGACCACTGCACTATGTGCCAATAACATAATATGCTCTTATATTATAAACCAATAACACCAATATAATAAATAGGTGAAATATTTAGAGGGACCAATCATAGTGCACATATTATCTAATAGTATCTATAACCGAATATTTACATTCATGTCTTTAAAAGACCAGTTGCTCTAAAATACTTTTCTCAAAATATAGCTGGTGCTCTTCAGTCCTTATTTTCCAGTGGCTCTTCCCCTGGTTCCCTCTTAAGAAACTTCTGACAGGAACCTGAGGATCAGCTATTAGTCACTGACATTTTCCCCCACCCCCCACCTTAGGTATCAACCTAATTAAGCCAAAAAAACCTCTTTTCATCACTATCATCTTCACACCCTGGGTAGTCCAAGCTCTCTCTCTCCCAGAAGCTCTTTCAAAATGCTGTTAATCTCTCAAAAGTTCTAGGTCGGAATATTTTCTTCCTGCCACACTATTGGTTATGATATTTCATATACATAATTTAAAACATGCTGCTTAAAATAATTTAAAGAATTACACAAAATTGGCATTTTATCATGAAACTAAGTATATTTATGAAAATAGAACAAAGATTAAAGCCTATTAATTCGTTCATTCACAGATAACTCCTTCGTTGGCATTCAGGGAATGGTTCTAGAAGGCAGTCTCTTTGAGAACCTTATCTTGATGGCCCAGATTTGGTGGTTTTTTATTTAATAGGAACCGCAGTGGAAAGGAGAATGTAAATAAAGTCTCCCTGGTCTAGGAGCTTGGGCTCGCTATAATCTGGGAGAAAATGGGAGAAAGAGGAAGGGCAGGATCTGGCTATGCGATAATAGCTACTGCTGCTTTCCTCAGTGAGAAGTAAAACTGATCCCCAATGAGGTGGTTGAGGATGTGTGTTGGGTTGGAGTAAAGAGGGCAAAAAAGCTGGATCCAGACAACAGTCAGCCGTGAAATAGTTCAAAACCAAAAGGCAGGCAATATCCTTTTTCAGACCTATGATAAATTCTGGAAGTAGTTTGTATGTGCTTTGATTTCACAGGAAGTAACTTTAAAAAACTTAATTTGAAAGCTGACTCTAGTAGCCTACCTTTTTCCCCCAAGCAAGAATAAACTTATTTGCCTAGAATTAATCATTACCATTGTTTGAATAAAATAGGAAAGGCACCATCTCACATGTGCACACACAGGCCAACATTTACATATGATTCTTGAAATTAAATGCACTCAGCTTTACGAAAAACCTAGTACATTGTCCCAATTGTTCTCATCTTGCTAGGTTCACTTTGTCGCTTGCCAACTTTCAGATTAGTGTTTTGGAATGCTAGAAAAATCTCTTAAACATGTCCAAGATAGTATTATTATCTTTAGAGAAGTTCATGTTGGTGTTATTTGTTGCCTTACAATATACAAACATCTCAGACAATATTTATTGAATCTTCTAGAGAAAAAACGCCTGAGCTCTGCCCTTGATGTACTTTCAAATGAATGAATACAACATACTCTGATCACTTCCAGATAAGTATTTACTTAATAAATATTTACTGATACACTACAAAGAGAATACTTAAGCACAAGATCATGTGGAAGGATTAACCGAAAAGGGTGGTGTTAAGCAGGGAATATTCTTTTTTCTTTTTTATATCACTTTACATTTTTATTTTATTTATTTATGTTTTTACAAATTGTCAAGCTGGTTTCCATATAACACCCAGTGCTCATCCCCACACATGCCCTCCTCCATGCCCATCCCCCCACATCCATCAGTCCTCAGTTTGCTCTCAGCATTCAAGAGTCTCTCATGGTTTGTCTCTCCCCCTTTCCCCCACTATTTCCCCCCTTCTTCTCCCACATGGTTCTCCGTTAAGTTCCTCCTAACCCACCTATATGTGCAAACATATGATATTTGTCCTTCTCTGCCTGACTTATTTCACTCAGCATANGCTCAGTATCATTTTGATTTGTATTTCCCTGATGAGTAGGGATGCTGAGCATCGTTTCATGTGTCTGTTGGCCATCTGGATGTCCTCTTTGGAGAAGTGTCTGTTTATATCTTCTGCCCATTTCTTTACTGGGTTGTTTGTTTTTCAGGTGTGGAGTTTGGTGAGTTCCTTATAGATTCTGGATATCAACCCTTTATCTGATATGTCATTTGCAACTATCTTTTCCCATTCCGTTGGTTGCCTATTAGTTTTGTGGGTTGTTTCCTTTGCCGTGCAGAAGCTTTTAATCTTGATGAGGTCCCAATCATTTATTTTTGCTCTTGATTCCCTTGCTTTGAGGGATGTGTCAAGTAAGAGGTTGCTGCGGTGGAGGTCAAGGAGGTTGTTTCCAAGCAGGGAATATTCTTGCTCCTTTCTTAAGAAAGAGGGAAATGGGGGAATGAGGTTGCAGAATATCAGGGTAAAAAGACGTGAAAAAGCCTTGACCCTGGCTGTCAAGACCTGCTATTGTGACTATGGTCACAGTGTCTTTTACTTAAAATTTTAGGAGAGTCTGAAGGTGAATTCCCCTGCTTGGAACTGACTGGATTTTGTGTCAGCCTCTGTTATCTAATTAGCTATGGCTGGCGGGGACAGTCAGGATGGTGAAGGACAAACCTGGGTGACCATGACCATCTCTTCAGCAAACACTTTTACTTCCCATCAAAAGAAAATTCTTGGTGGTTTTCTGAGAAGGTCGTATAGGCTAAGAGCCCTGCTTAAATCTGTCTGCTGTTCTTGATAACTTTGATTTTTAAAATAGAGCTTGTCCATGGCTCTATTTTTCAAGCCAGAATAAAAGAGAGTTGGGTTTTAACTTATAGAAGAGTATGGTATCTTTTCTGAGCACAAGAGGATTGGTTGATGAAACTGATGAGTTTGCTCCTAATAGTCAATATTTTAATCTGAATTAAAATTCCCCCATTTTCTCAATAATTTGAATTCTGTTAACTTTGTAAAATGATTGAAAGGTACTAAACACAAAGCATGAAAAAAATCTGCTGACATTTTCCAAGTAGTTTATACAAGATTATTTGTGGACCATCCAAAAATGAGGTTATATAGGAAAACAAGGAGGAAATAAAGACTAAAATATGGTAAATTGAATATATTAATTAGAACTCTTGGTTGTACTGACTGTGGTGAACAACAGAATGTATTGAAAGTATATACTAAATACCTCATGGAAATTAAGACGCAAATCAGGAACAGTCAGAATCTAGGGTTCGTACATAGTCAGGATCCTCTTATCTCCTGAGGGCACTGTCATTTGGTCTGGACTAACCAAGATGACCAGCTGGGTCAATGTCATAGCATGGCTGCTATCAAAGAACTGTATGAATGGAGTGGGGAGAGTGAATGGGAAGAGGGTATTTTCAGAAGAAGTAAAAAGAGTATATACCAAAACAGTTATGTTCATCTTATTGAAAAAACAGAGAAGGAAGATAGCAAGAGAATCTAGCTTGTCAAGTTCTTTAATGTTTAGAAATAATCACAGTCAATTTTAAAAGTCAAGTACTCTCCACCATTTTAAGGAAAAACTCCTTCATTCAGGGACATAATTTGAAAGACATATCAACAAATGGCAAACTGTCTATTGTTCAATAGATAGGTTTACTGTGAACTTTTCCTATTGTGCAGTCATTAATTACCAATATTTGCCATGCACTCATCATACACAAAGTACCATTCTAGATATGGGGTGGGAATTACAAAGATGACTGGGTCCCTCCCCCAAAGAGCTTACCCTTTCGTAATCTGTGGAAGAAAAAGTGAACTATAATGACTTGCCGAACCTAACACGAGGATTGATCACTTGTTAAAAAACAAATCCTGAACTCCTATTCCATCATTTCCTCTAAAAAATTCGTCTTTAGAAAAAAATGAAGCTCTGTATGGCACATCCACACAATTTGTGGTCTGAATTAAATTTGCAATTTGCTGGATGGCCTCATCCATGCCTTGCATACTGATCACACAGCCTACCACCTGGTTTGAGCTGAAGATAATAACTGAAAATTTTTTATGTGTCTATTTCTCACTCACCTTTTGAGGAAAGACTGTGAAGAAAGGGGACGGTAGGTTAGCTTTTAGAGGTGATGTAAGTGTTCTTTTATTTCTGTATTATTATTATTATTATTATTATTATTATTTTCAAGGCTGGTTTTTAAACATCTAGGAGGTTGAGGGGGAAAAAAGGTGGTGAGAAAGTTTGGGAGGAGGATACCAGCAGGTGGCGCTTGTCTCCTCCTACAGAGTAGAATATTTTTCTCTCCACCTGGAGTCCTGTAGGATTTAGGGGTGACTGCGTATGCAGTCAATGCAAGTGACATAGTAGATCACGTCGTACTTTAGCGCCAAGTCCATGAAGTCACAAGTTCCAGCCTGTTGCCTGGGCCATCATCTTTCTGAACTACCTTTTAAAAGATGGGCTCACCTACCCCCCAGGTTGTAGCATTTTTGTACACTTATTCTCACCTCTCCTAGCCAAGTCGCTTATCTCACAAAAATAAAGGACCTAGAGACCTGGCCCTGAAGCTTCAGAAAAGAGTGGGGCTTTATCAGTCTTCACCTGGTCTGCCCTAAGGTGTCAGATATTCTGTGGCCACTGGTGTGTTAGTCTTGCTTGGTCTGGGAAGAATGTAAATTAGCTTACATATCAGTCCCCATGTCCTTTGGAAGCAGCAAGAGGCATAATGAGGACACTTTGACAGTACTGTGCACAGGCTCAAAATGTGCTGAGTTACTGGCTAGTTGGGGCCACTGGTTTCTCACCTTTCTCTGCACCATCCAACTCCAGGGCTCTGTCAACCCTCATGTGACAATGGATTCTGTCTGCCATAAAAACTATCCTCATTTTTTTTTCTTAAATAGTTTATTGTCAAGTTGGTTCCCATATAAAATCCAGTGCCCATCCCAACAAGGGCCCTCCTCCATGCCCATCACCCCCTCTTCCCCTCCCCCCACCCCGATCAGCCCTCAGTTTGTTCTCAGCATTCAAGAGTCTCTCATGGTTTGCCTCCCTCCCTCTCCCCTACTATTTTTCCCTTTCTTCTCCCCCATGGTCTTCCGTTAAGTTCCTCCTAATCCACCTATAGGTGAAAACATATGGTGTCTGTCCTTCTCTGTCTGACTTATTTCNCCTGATTTATAAAAACTACCCTCATTTTGAAAGTCCTTCCTTCCTGAGTCTGTAGTTTCCCCCCATTGCTCAGAAAAACTTCTTGTCTCTTCTCCAGCCTGGGAGTACATAGGAAGGCGGGCAATCCTACAGCCCGGGGACTACAAGTTCATACCCAGCTCCGCCTCCGACTGCACGGGTGACCTCAGACAAGTTTCTTAACTTCCTCTGTAGTCTGGGGAAACAAGTTTTCCGCTCATGGGATCCCTGGATTAATGAGATAATTAATGTAGGCTCTTAGACCACCATTGGTTCATTGTAGGTCCTTCAATGCCAAGGGCAGAGGTAGTCTGTTTGTCTGACCCCACATTGAAAAACGGCCTCTCCGGGAACTTTGGGTCAAAGAGGCAGAGCAGTTCGAAAATTTGAGATAATAACCTTTCACCTCCCCATGATCTCACTGTATTTCAAACCCCATTTATTGCCTCGCTGGCGTCTTCTCAGACCTCCTAGAAACGTCTTCCACCCCAAGATACCCTGGGCAGCAAAAAGAAGCCCAGAGGCCTTCGGCGTCTAAACCAAGGTGACCGCGGTGCGGGGTCGGGCCCTCTGCGGAGCGCCGCGAAGCCGCGGGGGCCGGCTGGGCTCGCGCGGAGGAAGGCTCCGGGCTGGACTGACAGCTTGGGGAAGGAGGAGGAGAGCGCAGGCGGCGCGGCGGAGGAGGGGAGAGCCGCCGAGAGGAGGGAGCAGGGGCGGGAGNCTTGAACCGGGGGCTGGAGCGCGCGCTGGAGGAAGCGGCCAATTCCGGGGGGTTGAACCTCAGCGCCAGGAAATTGAAGGAATTTCCCAGGACCGCAGCTCCCGGCCACGACCTCTCGGACACGGTGCAGGCAGGTGAGAAAGGGCTGAGGGGCAGGCTAGTGGGTGTGGGTGACTGGCTGGCGCGCCCCCCCACCCCCTCGCGGCGGNCGCTTCCGACCCGAGCGAGCTCTCTTCGCGCCAGGCGTCGCTGCTCGCACGGGGAAACCCAGACAAAGGTGGCGCTCCCGGGGCCGACCCCAGGGCAGCGGCGCCGTGCCGCTAGGCCCCCTCGCGACCTCCCCGAGCGGTCGGGCGACTTGGTGCAGGCTGCGAGGAGGTGCCAGGCTTCCTGTTTCTGCGCCTGTGCGAGCGGAGAGCCGCGGCGGCTGTCGCGACCCGGAATGGGCAGCCCCAGCGCCGGCGGCGGTCGGCTGGGCTCCCGCGTTCCTTGCCCCGAGCTAACCGCCCACGCGGTGTGGTCGCACCGCCGAGGCTCCCTGGTTCTCAGTAACCCGATCTTTGCGGGGGCCCAGGACGGGACGGCAAGGCATATTAAAAGGAAAGTAATTAAAGTGAGCCGGTTTTCCTGTGTGAGCCCGACAAGTTGTAACTCGCGCCGCTGAGCCGCCAGCTCTTTTCAAGTTATGTCATGTATTGACATATTTCTGAGACGTCTGCTTTCTCTTTGGTAGCTGGAGTCACTGGAGCGGGATCTATAAACAGGAAGGAGGGTGGTGGGACTCGATTTGGGCCTTGGTTTCCGACCATCCGGTTCAGCTCCCCGGGGGAGGGTTCGCATCTTGGCAAGCGCCCAACGTTTCCCAGCGCAGTGGGTGCCCCATTTAGAACCACTGCCCAGCCCTCCTGGCTGTCATCACCTCCTGGGCTGAGTGTCAGACCCCTTGGATACTGCATGGCTCAACTCTCAACTCCAGATCTCCCACTTTCTTCTCGTGGGGCAAGCGGGGGCTGGGCGAGGGAGCAAGGCTTTTGGAGCTTCGTTTCCAGTGCTTGCTTTTTGTTTTCGACTTCAATTCTGTAAACATTTATTGAGCGTCCTCATGAATATTTAGAAAGGATTCCAAGTTCGCTGGAGGCAAAAGGGCTCTTGAGGGTCATTACACTTGCTGATTTGGATTGAGGGGTAGTCAGCAAAGGGCAGAAAGGAGGGAATTTCCAGAATTGAGCTGTCGGCAGCTGGGGAGTCTTTTGATGGGACCTCTTAGTTACATTTCCCAAGTGGAAGTTATTCCAAGAATTGCCTGAATCATGAAGTTAAAAAAAAATATGTTGTTAAGTTCTACTTCCCTTTTGCCATAGAGTATACCCGGGACTATTGAAGAACTGGATATGGAGCTGGCTTGACCAGCAATATATACGTTTATCTTCAGCAGGGGGCCTTGAAAGTTGTTCCTTGGCTTTAGTTATGCAGCCCAGCCCTTGCGCTGAAAGAACTTGATGTGTCTGCTGTGTTGGCATTTCTTTGAGACCCATGCCTTTAAAAGCCAGGACCACCGTGTTCAGTTAAGACCTTGCCATGTGAGGTAAATGCTCAACCAACAGCCCTGTTCTCCCTTTTTTTTGTTCGGGATGAACTTGGGCTGTGAGCTTTGCCAGTTTTTAATTATGACCCTCCCTTGCATAGGTTTAATGCTCAAAAAATTCTCACTAGTTAAAACTCAGAGTGTTAACATTAATTTCCCAACAACAACAACAACCAAAAAACTGAAATATTTGCAATGGGCCAGGGAAGGTCACCAAAGTTTGTAGAAACTTCAGACATCCCGGAAAAGACAAAGATAAAGGGTATTCAAGGTAGCCAGTTATTTCACATAAAATTTGAGTACCCCAGTGTATTCAAGGGTTGCTTCTGCAAAATGTCTTTGCCTCAGGTCAACAGCGGGCTGTGACCAAATGCATTCTGCCCTTTGTTCTAAAGAAATATTTACTGATCACTGTTCTTTATTTGGAAGAGCAAAAATCAAAATAAAGCAAGAGTTAAAATCACCCCCAGTTTGCACGGTGTTAACATTGCTTGCATATGAAGAGTTCTAGCAGAGTGCAGAGTACGAGTAGTAATGTGTACAATAAAGAGAGTGGTTTCTCCCGGGTTAATATTTAGTTTATAGAACAGCTTTTAAAATCAGAAGGGCACACAAAGATTCTTAAAGACCCAAGATGTACAGTGTACCTTTTCATAAACTTTGTAAAGCAGGGAATGCCGTGGAAAGCTTTTTCTCACTGTTGGGTTGTCTAATACAGGCCATTTGGTTTATTCCTTGTAAAAGTAACTTCTGGTGGCTCCGTGTGCAGACCTGCATTCTTGGGCAGTGTGGCTGATCCGAACCGAGTTGAAAACTGAGATATAAATATTGAAACATAGAGGCCCTGGGCCACTCAGTAGATGTCTAAGCTCTGTCACTAACATGCATATGTATGTTTTGCAGGAAAAAAACCTCTCAGGCCCTCACTTGGAGCCTGTTGATTTACTCATATTTGAGTCAAAATAGTTTTGTTGTCAGAAGTTAGTCTTTCTGCAGGTGAGAAAGAGAAAGGCTGAGCTATGCAGGTGTGGTGGCACAGGTGACTCTGGCTGAATGGGAGAAGCATGAACAAAAGAGCCACGTTTAGCCCTCGGCCGTGCAGTTGTGCCGAGTCCTTTATCTGCACTATCCCACTCAGTCCTCACTAGAAGCCTCCTGGTATCCTCATTTACAGCTGGGGAGATTGCGATGGAGAGTTGCCAGGTACTATGCGCAAGATCATACCCCTGGTTAGACAGTGAGCCAGTGATTAGACCCTGGTGGTTTCACTTTGGCGCTGATGTTCTTCACCACTTTCCTGTGAAACAGAGAAGACCTGGAAGGAGCAGAATCTGGGAGGCTGTTTGGAGGTTCATTCAGTCACCATTCATTCCACAAGCACCTACTAAGCACCACTAATTGTTCTAGGCACCAGGGATACAGCCGTGACCATCAGAGAATCCATGTATCCCTTCATAGGGAGCCCCCAACTATTCAGAGGGGGATCAGGAGAGAAACGAGGAAGTTGATTTTGCAGAAGGAGTAGGAAGATTTATAGTATTAATATAATATCTCTGTTTTAGAAATATGCATGCTCCCTTAATTTAAGGTTACTCGAGGTGGTTTGCAACAACAAGAGCACAAAGGATGACTGGTAATAAATATAAATGGAAACATAAAATTGGGACTGATACAAAAGACATACACAAATATGTGCATCAGGAAAGCAAACTTTTTTTTTCCTAATGCTGATTTATTAAGTGTGTCATTTTGGGATGAGAAGTTCAAGATGGTGTGGAATATGAGAAAAAGCGAATTGAAAAGGGGAGGAAGAAAGGAAAGTGTCTGCCTCAGACCGATTGCAGGAGGTGCTAGAAAATAAAAAGGAAGCCCTTGGACTTGATGGACTGACAGTTGGTAAAAACTGGTGTCCTTAAGGAGAGGGCGGAGTATATCATGGCAGTGTCGTTTTGAGGCATTTGGAAGCAGGAAACTGTACGGGAAATGAAGAGCCTATTCAAGCAGGAATGACTCACTGCGTCCTGTATGTGTGTGTTTGGAATGGCTAGGAGATTGCAAGGTGAAGACAAGATAGGAATGCATGAGAAGTTAGGTAACAGTTCAGGAAGTCGCGGGAGCCTCAGAGCAGATCAAGAGATGCTGAATAGCATAGATAGACATTGTCTGCGAAATTCAGAAAAAAAGGTCTTTCCAGTTAGGCTGGTTTGNATAGGTAACAGTTCAGGAAGTCGCGGGAGCCTCAGAGCAGAGAGATGCTGAATAGCATAGATAGACATTGTCTGCGAAATTCAGAAAAAAAGGTCTTTCCAGTTAGGCTGGTTTGTAAAGACTTTCAGAGCAGGGTTTTGTGTCAGGTGTTGTAGGATGGATTGGTTATGGATAGAAGTGCCCATGAACTTTCTGTGGTCGGAGAGATGTTTCTGGGGTGTGGAGTGAGAACCTGATGGTCTAAGATCTGTGCATAAAACAGAAAGAGAGAGCATTTTAAGCCTGTGCCTCTGGTCATGTCTTCTTTCTCCACTGTCATCATTTACATGTTAAATGGCCTAACAGAGATCAGGGTTCTTAGGACCTTTTATTTGAGGTCTGTAGATGGCTCAGGCCTGGGATTTGTCACCCTGCGGAACTAACACCCTCATCTGCCTGAGCTAGTTCTCTGAAATGTCTATATAGATTCAAAGACTCTTCTCTGAGATCTGTGGGCAGGCTTATCCGCTGAACACTGACATCCCCCATTCCCATCCTTCAGCAACTGAATCCTTGGGATATCAGTGCCTTTTCAATCATTGGAATTCACACAGGACTGGATAAGGTAAACTATGTATTGTCAAGAACACGTTCTGTTCCATAAATTTGGCCACAAAGAGTTTTCATTACATACGTGATGAAGCTTTGGAAATCACGTGTCTTCTTAAAACGTACGTTCTTTTATAGCGATATCTAGTTCCAAATTAGTTTTCTGCTGTTGAGTTGAATTTATTAGTTATTGCTGTAACTGTCATTTATTGTGCTAGTCACCCTCAGAAACATCTGTGTTTATTATGTGTATTCTAAATACCTCTCCATTTATAAGTGATCAGTCACAGCCTTTCCTTCCTAATATTTTGTCTTCTGTTGATCAGTTCCTTCCTTGTTAAGGTGTAGAGGACTTCTAATAGTGAAAGCTTTTACAACATCTAAAACTCCATGTATATCGTGGCTCCATATCCCGTTCACATGTGTTCTTCCGTGTGTCTGTACAGCTGAAACAAACACAGTGCTGTTCTCAGTGGTTGCATCAGGGGCTGCTCTTTATTGAAGAGACAGGAGCACACTAATCAAGTTTCTAGAATCGTAGCATACAATTTTAGGCCCCAAAACCTCCGGGAATTTTTGGTCTGTGCCACTTTACAGAGAAACGGCCCAGGATTCCACCTTCATCATTGAAATGATCCCACTGGATGGTTTGTCTGTCACTGCGACATCTCCTTTGATTTTTGGTGAGTGTAGGTCATTAGGCCAAAATTGGACACACCTCACCTCTTAACATTTTTTTACTGAAATTATTGACTAAAAAGTTTTTGTTTTTGTTTTTTTTTTGAGTTCTGTTGCAAACTTCAATTTTTTCAGCTGTGTGGCTTAGTAATTCTTTTGTGATGAGCATGTCAAGGGTAAGAGGCCTTTTGAAGTCCGTGTTATTGTCAGCTCAGAGGTCAATTTTGCTTTCATTTGTGTCATTCTGGTGTGTGCCCAAAGACTTTTTCTGTCCTGATACTCAGCTTCATCATTGCTTGTTTTTAAACATAAGTTTTTTTTTCCCTCTTTGTGTGTACTTTTTCCTACTGTTCCCTTTATATCTATCCATCTATCTGTCTTTCTATCTATCTATCTATCTATCTATCTATCTATCTATCTACAAAAGTATGCAAAATAGGTAAGTATACGTAAAGGTATAGATAGGTAGGTAGATGGATGATAGATAGATAGAAATTTCATGTTTAGGGGGGCAGTTTTTACTCTCTCTTACTCATTTCTCTCCAGAAGTCACCCCCGCACTCCCAGGTGCTGTACCGATTATGTTTTCCAGAGACTTGGTAGTTTAAATAACAGAAATCCTATCAGCTCGACTTACAGTACCTGGCTGTGGGTTCACCAGTCAGGCCACATAACTTGAACTCTTATGTAAGGCTCACAAAAACCTGTTTGTGACACTCCTTTCCAGAGTTGGCTTAGTGTTTTGGAAATGAGTCTTCTGCCTGAGAGAGACATCAGGAGAAACTGCCCTGGCTCAGATCTGGGAATGCCACCAATTTGTGAAGTCTTCCAGTGATTGAGTCAGTTGTTAGGATTAAGTCAATTTGGTGTTAATTGCAGTGATTATTCCAAATTATAATACTATAATCTATCATAAAAGGTTTAAGGATATAAGGCATAAAACCCAACTATATATTTACATACCTGATGCCTTTATTTATATGTAACCTGTAGGACGTCTAGAGGTTTCTATTACAGATACTCCTGGTTTTTTGTTTGTTTTCACCAGAATTCTAAAATTTTCAGTCGCTGTAGTATTTCAGATAGGCTTTTTTTCCCTATATGATGTGAATTGTTTAACGAAAAGAAAAAAAAGTTCAGAATTCCAAGTAAGCCTTAGTTTGGGAAAAGTAGATCTGCCGATATAGGCAAACTGGAAGTATGCCTGTGTTTTCTTCATCTTAATTTAAGAGTTCAGTAGTATTGCTTCCATATACCGTAGTAAGAAGTCATGCATTTGGAAACCATCTGTTCCCACAAAGTAATTCAAAAATAAAGTGAGATTGTTTACATGAACAGAAAGTTGACGAACTGTGAGAATTTGGCTTCTCTTGCCCACCCCAGCACTGCAGTAGAGGAGAGATGCTTTTGTAATCAGGCTGATGTCTGGGTTCATCGTTTTTTCCAACCATATCCTCCTTTGTCAGCCACAGAGAAGGCTCTAGGTAAGGGGAAACAAAACCAAATTAGAGAAGAATGATATTTGATTTACATAACCAATATTTTATATTTTTGTGTGATGAGAAATTACTGCTCCTCTGCAAATATGTTATCCATTTACAGTTCCCAAAACTCTTCCAGGACATTTCAGTTACCAGGATCAGGCTCTGTGGGTGTGGAATCTTCCATAGTGCTTGCTTTTCTTCCTTTAGTTGTGTTTCCTCAATCCTTTTGCTGGAGGGGGTCCCAAGACCTTGAGGGATGAATAGGGCCATGACCCATCAGCTCAGTGAGTCTTGAATTTCCTCTTCACTGTTGTCCGCAAATGGGCAGGAAGAGACTCCATCTTAAGTTTTTTAATCCTCTGGTTTCTTCTATGGCCTTGCTTTTGACAGCTGACCCCTGCAGTGCAAGACCGTGGTGTTTTGCTACACAACTATTCCTCTAATATCCTTTCATGCTTTTGATGTTGATGCCATACGGTGTTAGGAGTAACATCAGCATGTCTGACCTGGTTCCACCCGCGTAGCTGATTTGACTCACGTTATCTCTGCAGGCAACAATGACAAGTTCAAAGAAGGGCATCAGCTGCAAACTGTCTGACTTGGCTTTCCTCTACATCACCTTCATTTTGCTTTTCCAGGTCATTTCCCTCCCTTCTCCCTCCTGCCTGCTCTGTAAGATTCTACTCCCCCCACCCCTCTATTTTTGTCCAGTCCCCAGGCCTACCCCAGGCTACACAGCCTCCCTGCCAGCCCTCCTTGCAGATCTGAGCACTGAATCATGCATGGCCCCAAGGCACCTTTGCAGTATTTCCTTATGGCCTCTTTGGTTAATTATTACCTGCTTCCTTTGGTACTTTTCCCATGTTTAAGCTGTTTCTCTGCCTTTATTGGAGGGTCTTTGTTTTTTTCTTTTCTTTATTTTTATATGTATCCTCCATGCTTATCACAGAATGTGCTAGGTCTACATCAGTGGACTGTTCTGTCTCCTCGTTCCTGCTCACGGCCCACTCTTAGTCTCTGTACTTTTAATCCATCATCTCGGATCTGACCAGATAGCTTAAACCCTGAGCATCAGTGCCCTGACCTGCAGAATGGGAATAATAGGTATTTAGTAGAGGTATTGTGAGGACAATAATTATATTGATGCCAGAGCATTGTCAAGTGCTTTCTCTGTGCTAGGTATTGCTCTGAGTGCTTTATCTGTAAACCTATGAATTAAGTATGTGTACTGAAGGTGTGGCTCCATTTAATTCTTGCTAAGTGTTCTACACTTGATCTTAGCCAGAAGGCTGAGAAGCCATCTAAGTGTTCTAACTATAGTAGGAACTCCCTAACTCTTCAGCTGTTGTCTCGATTCCACCCAACCTCCTGTGTCTGGTTCGAGTTCACTGCTTCTGAAATGCCTTTCTTGACTACTGTGGCTTGAAGAGGGAGTTTAGATATCTGGAAAACATCCATTCACATCTCTCCCTTATTTAATGACTGAGGACACTGAGGCCCAGGGAACTTAAGTCATTTGACCAGGGTCACACAGCAGGGCAGTCGGTGGGCTCCTGAACCAAGGCAGCCTCTTAGCCGACACCAAGGGGCTGTTTCTGTGGAGCCCAGAGGCTACCCCGGCATGGATGGAAGACCTCCTACCCTCCATAGAACCCTCAGGTCACACTTTTCTGGACCAGCCGTGTAGATGGTCCCCAAAAGACTGAAAACTACTGTGAAGCCTTTAATAACATATAAAGCCAGGGAGAATAAGATATAAAACTAATAGTGGTTGTAGATTAAACATGTTAGTTCAAGATTTTACTGCATGTGGTTTGGGGACACTCATGACCCCCAGGGTAGACCGGATTCCAAATACTGAAAGGCATGTTGGACAGTCCCTGGCCTACAAACTGGAGACCCACAGTGGTTTTTCATTGCAGTGTTTTTCTTGGAATACATTTTCCCGTGGAAATAAAGCAGTAAGTGGTGGTTTGGTTCTCCCGCCAACCATCTATTTAACCCTGGCAGAGATGGGCCTTCATATTAATGGTGGTTTCTTGTTGTTTCCTTGGAAAAATGCAGCGTTAGTTGTGACATGAAATTCTGAATCTGGAGATCGCAGCATCAGACTGTGAATGAAACTCCCTCCTCACGGAGATAATTCCCTCCCTTTTTATCCTTTCTGACCGAATGTCAGAAGGTTTCTCTCCCCTCCTCCGGGTCCCTGGGTCAGTGGGTGCTCCTTCCCGCTGATATGGGGAACAACGGTTTGCATAAGTCAGAGCATCTGCTCTGGGACTCCACAAAGGAGGGGTTGGCCCAGCAGATGCTGCCTGAGGGAGACGGGCACCGATTTAGACATTTGTCTCCAAAAATTTTATATTTTTTATGTGTTATCTCTTCAGTTTATTAACTTTAGACTTTTGAAGCAAATTCCTGAATCTCACTGAACTTCAGATTTGTATTTGTTAGAAGGGAAAATACTCTTCACCCTTCAGGGCTATGGCAGTTTCTGGGGGAAGGGGCTGGGGTCCGGCACACAGCGAATCATCAGTAGATGTCACCTGCCCTCGAAGGTTCCCTGGAGCTTACGTGTCACCGTTTTCTTCAATAAAATAAAAGTTGGAAGTTGTCAGCATATTATCAGGATAGGGACTAAGAGCACACGGTGGCTGGGTCTTAGTCCTAAGAGTGCTTAGCCTCCTGTGATTCCATTTCCTTAGCACAAAATGAGGGCTGATAATCACGGGATTATCGTGAGAAGTAAGTAAATGAATATGTGTGTAAAGTGTTTAGTTCAGTGCCTGGCATTGACTTTTGCCATTATTATTATACTCCATTATCTTTAGAAAAAATATTCAATTTTTTAAAATAAAAAATGGTCATTTATTTTTTGAGAGAGAGAGAGCACATAAAGCAGGGGAGGGGCAGAGAGAGAGACATACACACAGAATCTGAAGCAGGCTCCAGGCTCTGAGCTGTTAGCACAAAGTTTGACATGGGACTCGAACTCACAGACCTCCACCGGGTCATGACTTGAACCAAAGTTGGATGCTTAATCGACTGAGCCACCCAGGTGCCCTGGGTTTTAATTTTTTAAAGCGAGCGCGTGCGCGCACACACACACACACAAAACCTCTAACTCTTGGAAATTTTGTGACATTATAAAATGATTTTAATATCCCGAAGGCTTGAGTATACGTGCTTTCACTGTGTGTAAGCATTACTGATACTCTTTGGCAGTCTTTGGAAGACGGTGGAGTAGGTGGTGGTTAGTATTCCAGCTCTAAATATTCAGAGCTAAATTCTGTGTTGTGAGGAAACCCTGACTGGAGGGTGAAATGGTTTCCCTGGGTTATGTTGCTACTGGGTGGTTGAGCCAAGACCAGGTCTTCTGAGTTTTTTTGTCAGTTCTATTCAGCCATCAATATAACAGCATTCTTAGGTCCGATTTGATTTTATCAGGACAGAGAAATCCTGAGGGGGACAAGGCTGCTGAGAAGAATGAGTCCAGGAGCCTCCCAGGAAAGGATGGGGAAGTGTGTTCCAGTGCCGCACTATGTATTCAGGCCAAGGGTCTGGGGACCAGCACTGGTTTTTGGCTTCAGGATTGGAGGCTGGGAAGGAGGGAGTGAGGCCTCAGAGGAGGGCCTGCCTTGCAGCTCTTTGCCCTGTGCAGGAGGCCTGCCACTGATTTAAAAACTTTCCAGATGGGGCGCGTGGGTGGCTCAGTCAGTTAAGCGTCCGACTTCGGTTCAGGTCATGATGTCACGGTTCATGGGTTTGAGCCCCATGTCGGGCTCTGGGCTGACAGCTTAGAGCCTGGAGCCTGTTTCAGATTCTGTGTCTCCCTTTACTCTGTCCCTCCCCGACTCACTCTCTCTCTCTCTCAAAAATAAACATTAAAAAAGTTTAGAAAAATAACGGCTTTCAGAAAATATTTAAAAGCCACTGATTTAAAAGCTTTCTAGAAAATTAAATAAATGAATAAATAGAAGCTTTCTAGATTAAAATAAATAGATAACCTGTTTTATGTTCTTGGCAAAAACAGTTTGTGAATCTTTTTACATTTTGGCAACTGCTCTGAAGATGTTTAGCAATTAATTCTTCTATAAGATGTGAGAAAATGTCTATGAGGAGGCAAAGCTTTAAGAATAAGTATATAGATTTAAACTGTGTCTGTTCTTTTCTCATTGTTTTCCTGGCATCTGGCATTTATTTTGAACTTTATTCAGGTGTTAATTCTTTAAAAGCCTTGTGATAGGTTCAGTATCATCCCGAAGTTACTGATAATGGAACTGAAAGGGAGATGTCATCTGGATCTAAGTTCTTTAGAACATTTCTTCATTCAGTTTTCACGACTACCTTGCAAGGTAGGTAGTGTCCTTGTTGCCGAGAAGGAAATGTGTCAGTTAGGCAAGCTTAGTAGATTTGTAGATCCAGTAAAGACCGTCAGAACTGGAGTCTGAGCTCTTGTGGAAAGTTCTGGAGTCTCTTGCCAGGCTCTGTTATGTGTCACTGAATATCTAGAGCTGGAGGAACAGACTACAGGAGGGGATTTTGTCATGAGAATCAAGTTCAAAGCATTTTGACAGGCAGTCCCTGGGGTGACTAAGATTCAAGAGCAGATCCTTGAGTTGGACTCAGATTCTGCACTAATTAAATTCTTTCTCCCACTAGTCTGAAAGCGGTGCAGGAACCCAGGTACAGGTGTGGTGAGTTCTAATCCTTTCCAGTTCATAATGGCCAGCTATCAGCTCCATTTCAGAGAACTGCATTTTAATTTTTTTAATGTTTATTTTTGAGAGGGGGGGACAGAGTGCAAGTGGGGGAGGGACAGAGAAAGAGGGAGACACAGAATCTAAAGCAGTCTCCAGGCTCCGAGCTGTCAGCACAGAGCCTGAGGCGGTGCGTGAGATCATGACCAGAGCCAAAGTTGGATGCTTAACCGAATGAGCCGCCCAGGCGCCCTGAGAATTACTTTTTATTATTTATTTTTTTATTTAAAAAAAAATTTTTTTAATGTTTTATTTACTTCTAGGAGAGAGAGAGAGAGAGAGAGAGAGACAGCGTGAGCAGGGGAGGGTCAGAGAGAGAGGGAGTCACAGACTGAAACAGGCTCCAGGCTCTGAGCTGGCAGTCAGCACAGAGCCCGACGCGGGGCCCGAACCCACGAACCGCGAGATCATGACCTAAGCGAAAGTCGGACGCTTAACTGACTAAGCCACCCAGGCGCCCCGAGAATTACATTTTAAAGAAATAACAATTACTAGTTTCAAAAATTCTCCCAGGTATCGATTGTTTGATTGTTTAGAAATGCATATACTCATTGGAGTTGTTAGTTTTAGTATAAAATTTTGTTAGCCTTTATATAATATGTGACCTGATTGAACAACCCATTTAAACTTTACTAGATTTTATTCCCTACTGTGAGAAATGAATGAAGAGCATTGGGTGAGTGAGCAAGTGGTTTACTTTCTAGAACATTCTCTGTGTAATACAAGTGTTTATATTCTAAAAGTTTTATTAGGTAATAATCATTGATTTGGTTTCTAAAAATGCATATTACTCTACCATACAGATCCTTCAGTACACTGATTAATTGCTTTTGCAATCTTATAAATGGGATTGAACAGCAGTCAACTTTGGCTAACATGGCAGCAGGGTTTATGGCTAAACAAAATTTTTTATGTTGATGCAAATTGATCTAAGTCAAAGGAATCTGATTGTTCAATTAAGGCAAATAGATCTCTCTTTGTACAGCCCCCTCGGAGGTGTGGGTGATCATCTCTGCATGCAGTTTTAGGCAATTATATGATTTTTGCTGGCCTTTAGAAAGCCTGGATAGATGAAGGTTAATTTTAGTTGTGCCATTCATTCCTATGGTTATAGTCTTGCACTAAACTTTATGGTTTGTTCAGGTATTTGCAATTAATGCTTTCTTGTATCTGTGCAGTACTTTAAAGGAGGCTGTAACCTTAGGCGTGCTAATGTGCCTGAGTCTGATCTGGTTTGTGAAATTCAGTTGGTGGCTTGCTTTTGCACCCGCCCTTCCACCCCAGAGTCCTTGATATGGTAATGAAGACTTGGTATCTCCATGTGACACTTGCACAGCAGGAGTTCTGAGGTAATATGTCCCTAATGTCTGCCTCTTAGAGAGGCAATGACAACGGATAGGCTGCCCCAGCTAGGTGCTTGCATCATCAGGCAGCCTGGGTCTTTCTCAGGTGGTTTCTTTCTTTCTTTTTTAAAAATATGTTTATTTTATTTTTGAGAGAGAGAGATACAGACAGACCACGAGAGGAGGAGGAGCAGAGAGAGGGAGACACAATCCAAAGCAGGCTCTAGGCTCCCGAGCTGTTAGCACAGAGCCTGACATGGGACTCGAACCCACGAACTATGAGATCACGACGTGAGCTGAAGTCAGACGCTTAACCGACTGAACCATCCAGGTGCCCCAAGCGGTTTCTTAGTTTCAGTGTGTGCACTGTGCCTTCTAGCGTTTCGGCGTCTCAGGCCCCTTCTTCCCTCTGGCAGCCTGGCAGCCGTGTTTATAATCTCTCAGCTCCACATGGTAGATTGCTTGATGAGCCTCATGAGTTTTGGACAAGAGACTTCAGCTTTCAACATACCGCTTGTGACAGGCAACACTTTCAGTTCTGAAGAGAACATTTGGTCACGGTACACATAAGACGTGCTCTTATGGGGGCACATAAGTACGTCATGCTAAGTCCAGCCTGGTATGTACCACTTGCCCTGGCTTAATGGATGATAGCAGCTCCTGATTTGGATGATAAGTCCTATGATCACTCCACTCATATGGAACCATAGACACCATCTCTCTCTCTCTCTCTCTCTCTCTCTTTTTAAAGTTTATTTATTATTTTTTTAAGAGGAAGAGAGAGGGAGTGAGTGCACGGGTAGGGCAGAAAGAGAGGGAGAGAGAGGATCCCATCCAGGCACCATTCAGTCAGCGTGGAGCCTGATGTGAGGCACGAACTCACGAACTGTGAGATCATGACCTGAGCTGAAATCAAGAGTCAGATGCGTAACCAACAGAGCCACCCAGGTGCCCCACCATCTCTTAAGGATAAACCAAAATGGAGGCAAATGAAGTGACTTGCACAAATCCCCCCACCCCCAGCCCTAAGCCAGTTACTGTCAGATCAGGTCTAGAATCAGAGGAGCCTATCCTGGCCATCTCTGTCAACTGCCCATACTGCTCTCCTTTGGCTGTAGATCCTTTGGTTTCTCTTTTTAACTTTCACACCAAGAAACCTCCCCCCAGGAGGATCTTTGGCATTTGTTGTTAATTTTATTGGTCAAAATGTAGTACTCATTTAAAACGTTTGAACTATAGCGTGTGTAGAAAGGATTCTACACAAAATGTGGGCATGATTTAAATGATGATAGTAAAATAGACATAGAACAGAGAGAAGACAGGAAGCTGGCCCTGGGGGTGGGGATGCGATGGCCTGGGGAGGTACACGGCGTGGTAGAAACAGTCTGTGTCTTGACTGTAACGTGAAGTGCCCAGGTGTGCGCATTTGTCAGCACTCAGGGAACTCTACTCTTACAAATGGGGGCATTTTTATTTATAAATTACACCTTAGTAAAGTAGACCCATTATTCGACTTACAAAATTAACCATTTGTAATGTGTATTTTGGCTCTTTGTGTGCTGTGTGTTCCTGGTTGACAAGCTATTTTAAAACACAGAATGATCGGGGCTTTATGGCCAAATCAGTGCCTCACTGCTAGAAGACTGATATTTCTATTGTAGTGGACAGATTCTTTGATCTTCATTTTCTTTATTTTGGGACTACTTGTTAACTGCCTATATAGTCATACTATAAAATATTCTAATTCTATTTATGAGTGGCATTTTATTTTATTGGTGGATAAAACTGATGCTGAGTCAAGTTTTCTAGAACCACCGGGCTGCTGCTGTTGGCTAACGAGGTCTGTGGCGCAAGTGTGTTTGTTGTATACCTCTTGGGTACCAGACACTGCGCAGGCAGGATCCCGTTCTTCTCCCCAGCCTGTATGATAGGTGTTATGCACCTTTTTTTTAAAAACATGTTTTAACATTTATTCATTTTTGAGAGACAGAGAGACAGCCCAAGCGGAAGAGGGGCAGAGATAGGGAGACACAGCACCTGAAGCAGGCTCCAGGCTCTGAGCTGTCAGCACAGAGCCCGACACAGGGCTCAAACCCACAGACTCTGAGATCATGACCTGAGCTGAAGTCAGACGCTTAACTGGCTTAGCCACCCAGGCGTCCCAGTGTCATGTAGCTTATATGCCATCAAGTACAGAAACTCTGGCTTGTGGGTAGTAAGCAGCTTGCCCAAGACCCCCACATGGGAAGTGGGGGAGCTGGGGTTTGAATCTCCGTGGTCTGACTCTACAGCATTCTCCTTTCCCACCAAACACACCGTCATTTAGAAAGAACTGCCTTTTCCTGGAGAAAGTGGAGCACTTTGTCTACTCCCTGGCTGTAGCTGTAGCCCCAGGACCATGTGGAATATCGCTTCCAGGCCTCCTACATCACAACTGGGACCGGCCCAGCCCCTGCCCGGCCTCCTGCGGCTCCCTCCTGCCTGCCCACCCAGGCTCAGCTGTCTGCCAGCAGATCTGATGGGCTGTGGAATCTGGCGCCACCCTTCTTATCCCACTGGATTTTTCTCACACCCTCCGCACAGGCCCCGGGGTCCAGCTGCCTTTTCTGCAATGTCCCCATATGTTCTGGGTTAAGTGCTTCTACTTTGCCTTTGATCATACCTTTGCTTTCCTCTCTGCATTTGCCAAATAAAATAAAACAGAAAACAAAACAATAAAAAATAAAACTCCAGGACTCTGGTGCCTGTCAGTCATTCCCAAATCTCAGCTCCTGCCTCTTCTGTGATGTCCCCAATCCCAGCCTCGTACACTCCCTGTTCACGTCTGTCTGCTCTGAACTTCAGGCTTTGGGTCTCAACCAGGTGGTTTAAGTGATCAGGTCCCTCGATTATTCTTTAATTTCATGTCTGTTCTTCCCAATTCAGAACAGTAAGAATGATAATCGCTTTATTTATTGGGGTCTGGTGTTGTGCTATGCACGTTAGGTGCCTTTTCTCCAGCAATCCCCAAAACAGTGTTAGGAGGTTAAGTATATGCTTTCTCCCTATTTGATGGATTAGGAAATCGAGGCTCAGAGAGGAATGTTCAGGTGCTAAGTGAGGAAATTGAGATTCAAATCCAACTTGACTTGAGTGGTCACATCCTACCCTTGACTCCTGGCAAACTCCTTGAAGGTAGTGGAAAGAAAAGAATGTGATGTTTATTGTTTCTTTACCAGGGACTGGCATAAGGGGAAGTCAGCTCATTTCCTCATGTGCTTTTTACACTAAGGCTAAAAATTAGATATCATGGCCTCTAAAATCCAAGGCCCAGTTTAAGTGATTTACTCCAGGTCACAGAGATGATAAGTGGAGACATCAAAATTAAACCAGGTCTTTCTGCCCCTAGACATGCATTGCTCTGTGCACGAGAAACTCCATCTATATTTCTTTCTTTTAATTCTCTCCAGGGCCTTTTATTTCCTTTTTTATTCTCTCCAGACCCCAGCTGGATATTAGTGAAACTTTTCAGTTAGTTTTAGATTGATTGAAAAAAAACAAAGGTTCCCTTTATTTTGTTAGAAAAGCATGAGTGTGTAAGACATCTTCCAATAGAAGAATGGAACCCATAAAATTAGATTTTATTTATTTATTTATTTATTTATTTATTTATTTATTTATTTGTAATGTTTATTTTTGAGAGATAGAGCATGAGTGGGGGAGGGGGAGATGGCAAGGGAGACACAGAATCTGAAGCAGGCTCCAGGCCCTGAGCTGTCAGCACAGAGCCTGATGTGGGGCTTGAACTGAAGAGCTGTGAGATCATGACCTGAGCCAAAGTTGGATGCTTAAACGGCTGAGCCACTCCGGTGCCCCACAAAATTAGATTTTTAAAAGAGATGATTGATATGAGACAAAGATGAGGTAGAATTGGTGCTGGAATGGCATGGCAACCACAGAAGTTTTTGTTTATCTTAGGAGATGGACTTTATACCTTCCTTTTACTGTGGTGGAGCAGGAGTGTCTAAAATTAAAAGACAGGAGAGGATGACTTAGGATTTCTGTTTACAGTTTTCAGTTGCTGTGTTGTTAGCCTTCTCCAGGCAGCCACTTCCCCACTTCAACCGCCTTTCTCAGGTACAGAATTAAAAGCTCATGGTGCTTACCCTGGGCCCTGTCCTTGGTGGGTTTGTAGACCATTGAAATTCACCCAGGGCTTATCCTTAAGAGTAATTAACTATTATTAAAAAACAAACAAACCCTCAACAACAACAACCAAGCTCAAAGAAAAAAGGAACTCCTTTAAGTTTTAAATACATAATAGAGTTTTGTTGATCAAAGCACACATTCCCTACCTGCCCAGTGCACCTGTGTGTCTCAGCTGTTCCCGCCAGGGACCCAGCGCCATGAGAAGATCGGTCTGCATCAGGTCTAGTTCCTGGATCTTGGAATATGTCCTCACTTGGATTTTTGCCTGTCGAGTGTTTCTGTGGAGTACGCTGCATGCCAGGAGAACAGTTGTCAGTGGTATTCATGGTGATGTGGTAGCCTGAGTGCCGGAGGAGACTCAAGTGTAGATTCATGAGTGCTGGGCACCAACTCTGCCTTCCACTCTTGGCCTCTTGTGCTCTGGCTAGCTGAGCAGTGCTGGCTGTGTACACGGGTTTGCTCGGAGTGGACAGGTAGGTCATCTTCCAGGGCTGTGGAGCTCCTTAGAATGTACACGATGTGAGAGCTTTCCCACAATAAAATAGCAAGGTGCTCAGATCACCATGTCTTTGTCACTGGCTTCCATCCCTTTTTTGCTGTGACCCCCTCCCCCCCCCCCCCCCCCCCCCNGTATTCAAGTTGGCAACAGATGACATAGCAGTGTGCAGAGTGGCTTGGAGAACCACATTTGAGGCAGTTAGGGTTAGGGTTCTTGTGTTTCTACCTATTGGCTTGTTGACTTTGGGTAAGTCACTGGGAAAGCCCTGCCCAGTACCTATGTCAGAGCGCTTTGGGGTTGAGTATATAAGGAGTATAAAGCAGTGCCTGGCATATGGGAAACATGGTAATTATCAGCTATTATTATTTGTTTCTTTTTTTTGCTTCTTTGTTGTCATTGCGCACGCCCCCCCAATCCACCATCAAATGCTGGCAGAGACCTTGTTTTTCTTTGTCTCTTGTAACAAGTACTGCTAGTTCCCAGGATGGTGTCTAGCCCGTGGTAGGAGCTTAGTAAATATTGGAACTCAATAAATGAATATAAAGTAGACACGTGGGTGAATGGCAGGCTCCGTGCTGGATGCTTTGTCTACAGTGCGTAGAACGGACACGGCGTCTGACTTCATGGAGCTGCCAAAGGAGACTGGAGATATATCATGACCCATGGTGACAAGTGATATGCAGGGAAAGAACCAGGGGGGACTATTTTGGATGGCACGGTCAGGGAAGAAGGGGCAGTTTCAGAGCGCATTGTATGGGTGGCTGATAAACGGCACACCTTTTCCTCTTCGTCTGTTTGAAGACTTAAAATAATTATTTGTGGGTCTCCCTTTCTGCTTTTTAAAGCATTTCCATCTCAACTATTTCCTCTCTCCAAACATAAAAGCCATTATTTGCATGTTCTAAAGTTTTTAAAAGGAAGGCAAACAAATCTCATCAATGTAAAAGATTTTAAAAAGTCAACCAAATAACTTAAAACTTGGTATAATAAATACTCATGTGTTTACTTTTGGTTGCTTGGAATTAATTTTTTCCCCATTTTGGTGTGTGGGATCCTTTCTGGTTTTTCTTCATCTTTTTGTTGTCTGTTGGGATAAATTCAGCCAGCAAAATTCTTTTTGGCAGTAGTAATGATAAAGTTTCTGCTTAGTCTTAGGATGGAGTTTGCATTAAATATTTACATTCTCTTTTTTTAATGTTTATCTATTTTGAGAGAGAGAGGGAGAGAGTGAATCCCAAGCAGGCTCTGCACTGTCAGTCCAGAGCCCAGTGACGGGCTTGATCTCGCAAACACCATGAGATCATGAGCTGAGCCAAAACCAAGAGTCAGACGCTTAACCGACTGAGCCACCCAGGTGCCCCTACAAGTACATTCTTGAATGTTAGAATAACAGATTCTTTTAGCCAGTGAATGATGAGATAACTCAAAAGATCAAGGCAACATATGCCTGGCGGAGAAGAGCCCCCTTCTTTAATTAAGGTCCTGACTCTGATTGACCATAGGCAGCAGAGAACCGCTAGCAGGCTCTGTACTGCTTGCCTCCTTGATCTCCAGCATGACGGAGTGTGTTCTCCACTGCAGGTTAATGATCTTACAGATGTGGAGTTCAAGATCAGTTCTGCCCTCCAAACTTCAGTGAAGTTGCCTGTGATATGACTTAGATTCACGCAGCTGCGGGGGGTGTGCACCGGCATCTGCACAAAGCCCCGTTACTCAGCCTTGCTGTTGGGGCACTGGAGCTGTGCTTGGGGGACTTTTCATCCCTCTGCTCTGCACGCAGGTGGCTCCCTCTCTAAGATGAAGGAGACATGGCTCTGTCACATAGATCTACAAAACTAAAAGTGTGCTTGGGACCTGGGTACAGAGTGCTCACTTCAAAGCCTTGCACAGGGCTTGTGTTTTTCAGCTTCTTGTGTTGACTGAATGTCAGCAAAGTTTCTTGAGCCTTGTTCAGTGCCTTGAAGACAGTGGGAGATCAGTGTGTGGTCACGGGAGCCATTTATTTACTTATCTCTCTGTCTATCCCTATCTGTCTGTCTGTCTGTCTATCTATCTATCTATCTATCTATCTATCTAATCTATCTATCCATCTATCTATCTATTTTAAAGTAGGTTTCATGCCCAGCTTGGGACCCAATGCAGGGCTTGAACTCAGGACCCTGAGATCAAGACCTGAGCTGAAATAGAGTCAGAGTCAGATGTTTAATTGGTTCCCAGGTGCCACAAGCATGGGAGACATTTAATTTGGATTAATGATAGGATCCATTTGAGTTGAACGACACAGCAACTTGCCCAGTTTATGTTAACTGCATCATCTTTTCTTTCTCTGTATTTAAATTTTTCATGAAATGCGTGTAGGAAGCTCTTTTTGGCTGAAATGCAAGAGTGAAGCTGACTACTAAGCCCTTGAGCTCATGCCTCTGGTAAGGCAGGAAGGAAGATCTTTTGGGAAATTCAGAGAGAGTGAACATGATGAACAGGAGTGAGGGAGGAAAGCCCTGGCAGAGATGACACAAAACAGCACATCATCCGAAAGTAACTAATATTTGACTTTGGAATGCGTTTTTATTTTTGGCACTGGGTTTGCCTCCTGTGTTCTGCCTGCACAAACATTGGGATTAGTCGGCATTCCTTAAGCACATGCTGGTTAGGGCCAAAGAAAGTGGCAGCCTTGTCTGCTGGTGACCAGGGGAGAGCCATCTGGAGTAGACATTTGCCGTGGACCTTGTGTTCATGTAACTTCTCCCTAAGTGAGAGAAAGAAGAAACTGAAAGGCCTAAAGTGAGGTTCTCATGAATGGCAGCTTATTTTAACCATAGTGCTCCCTTTATGCAGGCTCTACATGAGAATGGCCTGCTTTTTTCCTTTCCTTTCCTATTTTTTCCTTTTTCTTTTCCTTTCCTATACTAGCCTTACTTTCCCTTTCTTTTTTTTCTTTTGTTTTTTTTCCTGTAGAATTCAGGTTCTCTCTGTGTAAAAACTCCCGAGTGATACAATTTAAGTTCCTTTCCTTCTGATAACATGGAGTCCTGACCGAAGTTGTCACTTGCTGCTGGACTCTATAGAAATAATTGTGTTCTTTATGGCAATGATCAGTGTATAGTTTGAGATCCAGGAGGGCTGTCATGACATGGTCACAATGCTGTTGTTGACTAGAGCTCTGAGTTTTAAATGAGGTCAACTTGGGTGCCCTCTGAAAGATTGGGGAGCATGCTGCTTCTCTTTGGATGTCCTCAACCACCCTGCCCCGGCCAGAATTAGAGGTTCCCTCATGGTCCTGTGTAGTTTTGTACTTACCCTTTATCATATGTCCCTCGTTGTGTTATATTGTCTATTTTATTTCTCTGTCCTCAGAATCCCAGCTCAGTGGCAGGCCCACACTGGGATTTGTGTTCATTTTCCATTACTTCGTAAGAAATTGCCACAAAAAATATAGTCACTTAAAACAACATAGCATTTATTATCTCACAGTTTCCCTGGGCCAGGAGTAAGGGCATGGTTTCTTGAGGCCCTCTGATTTGAGTCTCACAAGACTGGCATCAAGGAGTTGGCTAGGCTGCTCCCCTGGTGAGGGAGGCTCAGAGTCCTCTGCCAAGTTCATGAGATTATGGGCAGAATTCAGTTCCTTGTGGTTATAGAACTCATAGAACTCATGGTGGCTTTTTTTTTCCTTTAAAAAAAAGGTCCCAGTTCCAACCCTTTTTTTAATACTTTTATTGGATACTTTATTTTTTTATTTTTTTATTTATTATTTTTTTCTTACAAATAGTTTATTGTCAAGTTGGTTTCCATATAACACCCAGTGCTCATCCCCACAAGTGCCCTCCTCCATGCCCATCTTCCCCTTTCCCCTCCCCCCCATACCCATCAGTCCTCAGTTTGTTTCTCAGCATTCAAGAGTCTCTCATGGTTTGCCTCTCTCCCTTTCCCCCACCATTTCCCCCCTTCTTCTCCCTCTTGGTCCTCAGTTAAGTTCCTCCTGATCCTCCTATATATACGTGCAAACAAATGATATTTGTCCTTCTCTGCCTGACTTATTTTGCTCAGCATAACACCCTCAAGGTCCATCCATGTTGCTACACATGGCCAGATTTCATTCTTTCTCATTGCCATGTAGTATTCCAACCCTTTTTAAAAAGCATTGCCTTGGGGCACCTGGGTGGCTCAGTAGGTAAAGTGTCTGACTCTTGAGTTTGGTTAGGGTCATGATCTTGGTGGTTCCTGAGTTCAAGCCTAGTACGGAGCCTGCTTGGGATTCTCTCTCTCTCTCTCTCTCTCTCTCTCTCCCCCCTCTCTCTCTCTCCCCTTCTCTTTCCCCTCCCCTGCATGCTGTCTTTCTCTCTCTCTCAAAATAAATAAATAAGTAAACTTCAAAAACATGTTAAAAAAAAAAGCATTGCCTTGGGGTGCCTAGGTGGCTCAGTCGGTTAAGTATCTGACTCCTGATTTCCACTCAGGTCATGTTCTCATGGTTCATGAGATCTAGCCCTGCGTCAGGCTCTGTACTGACAGCATGGATTCTGCCTGGGTTTCTCCCTCCCCCCCTCTCCGCTCAAAATAAATAAATAAATAAATAAACATTTTAAAAAAAGCACATTGCTTGATTAGGTCAGGCCCACTCAGGGTCATCTCTCTGCTTATGAATTCAGAGTCCACCATTTGGGGAATGTAATTACTTTTGCCAACTCCTTTTGCCGTGTAAGATAACCCACGTCAGATTCACAGGTCCCAATCACGTTCAAGGGGAGAAGCTTATATAGTGTATATACATAACGGGGACAGATATCTTGGGGACCATCTTAACATTCTGCCTACCAGAATGCATGCTCAATAATGTTGAAAGAATGAATGAATGAAATGAGTGAATTCTGACAGATGGCAGCACAGCAACCAGCATTTTTGTAAAATGAGTGAGAGAAGGTATTGAGGTCCTTGCTGCAAAACGCAGTTGCAAGCAGTTTATCCCAAGAGAGCTGTTTCCTGGCAGCTATAAAGTCATAAGGAGAAGAGAAGAAACAGCAAGAAAGCAAGGAAGGAAAAAGAAAAGAAGGAAGTAGCGTCTTGGGCTGTTTCAGGCGGCGGCTCCGAGGAGCTCTACCCACCCTCCAGGCTGCTGACGTTTAAAGTTGGTCAGAGACCAAGAGCTAGGAGTATCTTCTCAGGTCTGCCCCTTAGCCACTATGGAAGCAGAAAGGTGGAGGCAGTCAAGGAACTCCCCCCTCCCCCCATCAACTTTGCTTTTAGTTTCCAGAGACAGAGTCTCTGCCTTAGGCTGAAATAAAAACCCGAATCTTTGTTCCATCCCTTATAACCACATGCTATCTCTTGGAATCCTCCTTCAGTGAGATGCATTAGGTGTGGAAAGGAAGCCTTAACTTCAAATCTCTTGGCTGTGGTTGGCTTTAAAAATCAAACTGAACCGTGGCTGTCTGTGTTGAATTTGGAAGAACTGAAAGGATGTGTGCTTTGTGGCGCCCACGTAGTATAAAAGCCTCCATGACATAATACCACTCTGCCCAGCCTCAGAAGCTTCCCGTGCAGACAATGGTTCTGCGTCCCTGACAGTTCCCAGGCATGGGTGCCACCTTGTGTAAACATTGCTGTTTTTAGTGCATTGCAGAAGCAAAGGGATGACACATTAATAGCAGCTGGAGGATCTCATTAAAATTGGGAGGAAAATATGAAGACTGGAGCCTGGTAAAGTACAAACAGCAAAAGAGTCTTTGTTTCATCTGCTTAACCATGGGATACATTTGGATTACCTTTCTGGATTGTAAGAACCAGCATTTCAGCTGGCAGTACCATGTTTTTCTTCTTTACACTAGCCTATCCCTGTTTTTAGGTTCTCTTGTTCCCCCCAAAATTAATATGCTGGTTCTTTGCAGTCCCTTGCGAACCGAAATGGCTTGGTGGCTGGCCTCCATGAGCTGGTGGGGAATCAACTGACAGTCACTAGGCTGGATTTGGGGACACCTGAATTATGCAGGTAGATGCTCACATCTTGGGAGGCGGAAGCCCGGGGTTTGGCTCTCCTGCCTGACAGGACCAGAAAGCACACTGTGAGGGAGGAGCTCCCTGGGGAGGAAGAGTGTTATTAATGATTTTAAATGGCTGTCTCCAGCTATGCAGGGAGATCTACATTCGGCTCAAATTTCCCTCCATTATGAAGAACACGGTTTTCCCAGGTGTATAGGTGGGGGCTTGTTGTGTGCAGAGCGAAGGGGCTGTGTTTTCCAGAATTTGTATCTAGACTTTGGAATGAAAACAAAATAGACCAAAGGAATGGTCTTTTGAAACCTGGTCTGGTTGCCTCAGCCAAGCAGGAGTCTGGTCATGTGCTCGACTGCAGCATCTAATTAAGGGCAGAGTTTGCAGACAGCCACCTGATATGAGCCCACAGAACACATCTTAAGTCTAGCCTGGACTGCTGGCTGTCATCGGTGATCACATTTTTTAACTTCAAGAGAGATATTAATCACTATGAAAAGTGGCTTTTTAGAATTCCATGGAACAAGACGCCAGTAATAGATTGACATGCTCTGTTTTTGTTTTTGTTTTTTGTTTGTTTTTTGGTTTTTTTTGCCTATGGTTATTTTTTCTGTATTGGGCATGGTATTTCCATATATCCCCATTTTGTAGCTAGTGGGAAAAATGTGATCTTTCCCTATATTGACCCGTTTTCCAGCTGAGTTGAATAGAGGGGAGAGCTGGCTCCTTTTCTGGGGTCTGTCATTATGAAACTGGTGATGTGCACAATAAAGAGGTAATAACTTCTCAGTAATCACAACAAAGCAAATAACCTTTAGTTTCTTGCCTAAATCACCTTACCACATTCAACCGTATTCATACTTTTCAGAGTTAATTTTTCTGCAAACTCACCCAAAGGCAGCTAGCTGCCTGCCAGGTCTCTGATATACCTCAGCAATGTGGACATTGAAATAATTGTCAGTTAAATCTGATTTCAGAAACATCTGTCTGGTTATTCACCATCTTGCAACTTAAAATATTGAAGCATGAGGCACCAGATCTTATCTCCAACATTGTAACTTTGTTAACTTTGTGTAACTTCAGAGTAATTTGATAAGACTAGAGTCTGTACCTCCTAAAGGCAGGTCCAGAAAGTGGCTACTGAGGACCACAGGAGCAAAGGAAGCTCTTGGGGCATTTTGGCATGAACATTTGCTTTGAGTTTCTAGCCTGAACCCCTTTTCATAGCATCTATTTCTCTCTTAGGCTCCCTTCGTCCTACATCCAGTATTTAAAACATTTACTCTTAATCCAAACATTCTTATTTGGTGTTGGGCCAGCTCTGGAAAACAGCCTTATAGAGGAACTATGTTCAATGAAGGAGGAGTTTTGGAATGACTTTTAAAACTTGTAATCAGATTATAACCTGACTATATAGATGGATCTAAGGATCTGAAAATAGTAGAAAGAGCTTCAGTTATTTTCCTTTTTCTGATCCGCTTCCTGGAATCCTGTGTTGTTAGAATGGGATATGAAGTCACACAGGGTACAATTTGCAATTTGCATCCTAACCAGTAGTTGAAATGACAAGAGCAAAACGACTAAGAAGCACACAGGATTCCGTGCCTTCTTGCAGTCCCAGAATACAGCGGTGTGCACACTGCCTTCTGTTCAGAAGCACTGACATTGGAATTAGGGACACTTACTTTTTGACCTGGGAGAAATCTGTGGGATTGATAAATGACCAGTGAATGTATATTTTACAGCAGGGCTTATAAAATGAACTTGCTTGTGAGACCAAAAGGAAAGTTCCTTTCTTTTTTGGCCCATATTGAGCCTGGATTAATCAGTGCAGACATACTGAGGAAACCTAGTGTCACCAGAGAAACATTCCTGATGGGCAAGATGGACCAAGATGAGAAAACTTAAATGCACTGCAGTGACATCAGAAGGGACAGAGCTTTAGGGGCAGAGTTCTTTCTACCAAAGAGGAGCAGAGCGCAAGGGGAACTGGTAAAAATTCCAAAGTTTTCAGTGCTGAGTCAGTTCTAATGAAGCTCTAGGAAAGGGAATTTGTGTACAAGGGTTGATTTGGGGCCTCCAATATTATTATTATCATTCTTTAAATGTTTATTTATTGGGGAGGTGAGAAAGGAAGTAGGGAAGGGGCAGAGAGAGAGGGGCAGAGAGAGTCCCAAGCAAACCCCATGCTGTCAACGCAGAGCCGGACGTGGGGCTCAATATCAGGAGCCATCAGATGATGACCTAAGCTGAAATCAAGGGTCAGATGCTCAGTTGACTGAACCACCCAGGCGCCCCTAGGCCTTCGTCATCACCACTACCATCATTGTCAACATCATTTTATTACTATTAGTGGCAGCAGTATAGTCACGCTTCAGATACTGAAGTGTACTGAGGTGTACTGCCAGAACTCATCCCCTTGTTAATGGATGTATCACTGAAGAGGCTTCTAGACTGCCTCACCAGTGGGTCTAGCATTCACTGGTGTAATGAGATAAAGCAAGACACGAACCCCGAGGCACTGTTGTACCAGAAATTGGGTTCATGGGCCATCTCCATCCTGACATTGGAACCTCACTGGTGGGGTTTTGTTGGGTTTTCAGTCTCTTCATTGGCTCAGTGCACTCCGCTGCAGCTGTGTGCACTGAGTGGAATGTGGCATTGGCTGTGCCTGGAGCATCTTAGGAAGAGGCTTAAAGGGAGGTGAAGTGAGGAGGTCAGGGACAGAAAAGAATGCAAACCCACAACAGCGCAAAAGGGGACTGGGAGTTGGGATAAAGGCAGTGGGCCCACAGGATCTGGAGGTGGGATTGAGAGGTGCCGGTGCAGTAAAACCAGCAGCACCAAATGTGTGCCACGTGGCACGTGCCATGCTTGTCTCCAAGCACACGGGATTTATTATTTTGTCAAAGTCTCACAGAAGCCCTATAAGGCAAGGTACTATCATGATCACCCCCCTAGTAGATATGAGGAATCTGTAGGCAATCTTTCTGTTGTGAAGCAGCCCTTCTGGGAACTCAATCTAAGCGGTTTGGCTCTAGTTTATGGCCTTCACTGTCACACTGTCTTGAAGAAAGCATGGGGCAGATATCACAGCCAAAGACAGCTTAGTCTTTCAGATTATTCCAGCCACCCTCCTGCCCCGAATCAGTATCCGCCTTTTCATGCCCACCTAGTCCTTTTCGTTTTCCCCTCCTTTCTATGACTTGGTTGCCCTTCCTTTATATACTCCAAAAGAATCCATGCTTTTAAAAGTTTTTTTTTGAAGAAAGCGAAGACTGTAAGCTTAAAGCTGTTCATTTCACAGGACTCCGGCAGTTTCAAAACTCTGAGTGAAGTGTAGGACACAAAGGACCCTTGTTACCAGGCTTCTCCACCAATGGGAAAACAGCTGCTGCTCTCATCTTTTCTGTCATTCCATTTTTCCAGTGGCCGAGTGGTTGCTTTTGAGTTCCTGGAGATGTCTTCATGGGGGATGAGTGTGTTGCTTGATGAAATTAGACAGTAAGTGTTGCCAAGCACTTCTCAGAGTCTGGTGGGCTCAGGAATAAAGGCTCTACCCCAGCTCTTCCAACAGCATGCACCAAAAGACTTATCTCTCAGAAGGAAAACAGAAGACAGTTCCATTCAGCCAAGGGTAGAGCTGGGAACTTAATACAGTTCTCAAAACCGTATTCCCAAGAAATCCATGCTGATCAAAGCCAGAGGCATCCTGTGTCTGTCTGTTGGAGTCTCAAGGAATATTCTGCCACAGTTTCTCCCAAGAGCGATCTCGATGTCATAACATTGCAAATCTTTTTATCTTTAAAAGTTTATCAAGTCTCACATTCCACGTTTAGTTTTGACAGCTACCAAGACAAATCAGTTCTAGCTTCCCTTTTTTTTCAAAGGTGTTGGTGAAATTTGCTATAACCGTACTCCCATCTTCAACCAGCCATGATAAAATTACTAATATTCTGGTCTTTTCTGGGTGCTAAAGAAATAGAGCCGTGAGAACCCTGGCGAAATTTAAAAGAATGAATTTCACTGTATCAAGATATTTTTATTGCCACGTAAAGTCACCGATCTATCTCATGCACTGGGGGTCTCGGTTGGAGATAGGGCGTGTTTGTTCTGTGGCTCACCTCCCTCCCTCTCTTTCATATGGAAGCCTTCTAGTTCGGAAGCCACTCTGTGAGTATTTAACTCCAAAGATGCCTTTGGATTCCTGGCTGCACTTGTGAATGTCAGTACTCACTCCTGGGCAGGATTCTAGTTTTTAGGTTCTAGGCACTTGAGAGTCCCTAACCCCCTTAGATTTCTCTTCTGTTTCATAGACTAGATGTTAGATGTTAGTGATGTGATTTGATCTGACTAGATTTCCTACAGAATTTTGACCTTAATTGTTTATTTGTATAATTTGTTAACATTTCAACTAAGNNNAGCTACCAAGATTTTAAACTGCGGAAGTCAGGAAAGTTCATATAATGCATTTTCCCTTTATACAGAAGAATATTTTCTAGGTATTTTTTAGAGGTGATGCAGGTAGTGGTTAAGGACCTGACCTCTCAAGTTTCCTTGGGCAGATCCTGGCCTGGTCACTTGCCAGTTATGGGGCCTCAGGCAAGTTCCTTAATCTTTCTGGGCCCTATTTTCCTGTTCTGCAAAATGAGGATGAGAAAGGGATGCTGGGAGATTTAAGCGGATAATCCACCTAAAGCTCAGTACTTGACAGACAGTAAACATTTGGTAAATGCAAACTAATATTTTTGAGTTTCTATTCATCATTGTTTTATAGTTTTTTATTTTAAAAAAATTTAATGTTTATTTTTGAGAGAGAGACAGAGAGACAGATCATGAGCAGGGGAGGGGCAGAGAGAGAGGGAGACCCAGAATGTGAAGCAGGCTCCAGGCTCTGAGCTGTCAGCACAGAGCCCGACCTGGGGCTCGAACTCAAGAGTCATGAGATCATGCCCTGAGCTGAAGCTGAATGCTTAACTAACTGAGCCCTCTAGGTGGCCCTGTATTTTTTTTAAGCTTTTTAGTAGTAAACAGGGGAATGATGCATGTAGACCCATACAACGAGTTTTTGAATAGAGCAACTAAAACAGTGAAATCAAAGCCTTATTAATCAAAAAATAATTGAAGAAACCAGATATTTGGCCTAGAAAAGAAAAAAGAAGTGTAAAAACTGTAGTAACCGTGTTCCAGTATCTCAGGGGAAACCTATAACTTTTATTAGAAATTTTATCGTAAAAAATTTTTTGAATGTTTATTTATTCTTGAGAGATAGGGAGAGACAGAGAACGAGCAGGGGAGGGGCAGAGGGAGACAGAATCTGAAGCAGGCTCCAGGCTCTGAGCTGTCAGCACAGAGCCCGATGCGGGTCTTAAGCCCGTGGACTGTGAGATCATGACCTGACCTGAAGTCAGACACCTACCCGACTGAGCCACCCAGGTGCCTCTAGAAATTTATCTTAACAAGAAAGACCACATAAGATTAGAAAAATATATTTGTTAGTAAAAATTAATCTGTAACTTTATCCAAAGTATGTATGATTCTGAAATTCTAGGCAACGGGACCTAAACTCAAAGACAAAAGAATAATTAAGACATTTAAATTATAGTCTGTTCAATTTACCACTGGGATCATTGTAATTTTAGTTACAGAGTGGCTTTCTTCTGGGGAACCTAAATTTCCTCACTCCTTCCCACAGAAAGTTAGGTGAAGCTCAGTTTTCACATTTGATTTAAGATCTTGGTGCTCAAGGTGTGGTCCACGGACCGGCAGCATTGGGATCAGCCGGGAACTCACCGAGTGGCGCAGACTCAGTCTCCACCCCAGACCTCCTGAATCAGATCTGCCCTGCTCTGTAGCCTGGGTTGCTGATAGAGCAGCAATGCCCACTCCTTTGTCTCTGATGATGATGTATCCTGTGATGTCAAGGATGTCCCCACACTCTGTGTTCCTCTCGTTAGGCTTTTGTCCTTTGAGGCTTTGTCCCTTGGGTTTCTTCCTGAGTGCTCTGAACTTAATAGCTCTTTCTTAGTTTTACCATGGCATTTCAGTCTGGTGACAATTTTATAGTCAAAACCCACATGGTATCTATTTAATAAAGTTTTATAAAGTACCACTTGTTATGAAAAAAGAAAGTGGATGGTCCTGAGATGAAGCTATATGTAAAATATGGGTGGAATTTGTGTGTCAATTGGGAACTGATGGGGAAGATTATTTTGGTCTGCTCTCATAGTTACTCCCCAAGCTGCTTCCACACGAAAGCAATGAAAGAGCAGAGAATTCTCAATTTGCTTCACTACTGAAAAGTAAAAGGAAATTTATGGGGTAATAGTGACATTGAGAAGAAGTAGGTCTTTAAGAGAACTGCATTTTTCAAAGGTAACTGGAAACATTTCCAGCTTTTAAAATGAACAGATGTCTTTTTCTCTCATGATTAGTAAGGTTTTAGAAAATATGTAGGAGCCACTTGGTACAATTTCTGACACATAGTTGAAAACATTGTGGGTCTCCTTGTTAATAAGATGTTTTAAAAGCAGCTGGCACTTGTGTATTTCCACCACTCATAAGAATACATGTTGCATTTCTGTAATTTGCAACAATGTTATAGGAAACCAGTATGCCGGGAAATCAGATTTCCTGCATATGCTTTATGTACATATGTATGGTTCACTCAGATAATTTTTATTCTGCCGGCTAAATCTGTTTGGTTGTAACTGGATTTGCTGGGGATAAGAATGGACATGGTCATTCCCCACCCCACCCCCACCCCAGGACATTGGTATGATAAATGTAATTGCAGTACTAAGAAATCTTTTCCAGCTGAAGAACAAACCACAAAGACTGTGGTTTAAGACTTTGTAAATGTTTTTTTTTTTTTTCCATTTTAAAATTTAAACCGTACATTCAGATTTGGTTGTGCTTCCCAGGTGTCTGTTTTTAGAGTTTTCTTGAGTTCATGTCCTCCCAGTTCTCAATTATGAATCAGGCCAGTACTGGAAACCAAAATTGCACTTTAAATTTTATTTTTACTTTTCATTTTTGAATTTTTAAACCCTGAAAACGTCATGTGCTCTTTCCACAGGCCAGAGCACATAGACGTGTGTACTGATAGTGTAGTGTCTAGAAATAGCTTGACCTATAGGAGACACAAAATACACGATTATAAAAATAAAGAGAGGGGAAGACAATGACAAGGGAAAGACCAGTGGGTATGACCACAGAGATGGCACATTTTGCTAAATTCAGTGTGGTACTTGGTGCCCGGGAAGTCTTAGGAACGGCCACACACGAGGTCCATGTCTGCCTGTCATGGACAGGCAGTACGGCCAGGAACAGCTCTAGTATGGCTGAGGAGAACTTCACTCATTTGTTTATTCTTTCAGCTAAGTGTGATTGAGTTCCTTTCCTGGGTTTAGGAGTTGTGCCGTAGCTGCCGCAGCAAGTGTTGGGGGTCAGGATAGGGTCCTGCCGTGTTTTGCCCTCACCAGCAGCTCTCCCTAGCTCCAGATCTCCCCAGGCAGACAAGGATTGTTAGGCAATTTGTGTAGATGTGGTTCATGTCACCCAGGGTTTTGTTTCAGCTTCAGCGGAGGGGACAGAGACTCTCAACTGGGTCTTGATATCTTTATCAGGACATCAAGGAGTAGGCCATTAAATGACCTCAGTAGTACCTTCTAGCTGAGACCCTTGAGATGTATGGTTTGTAAGAATCAAATGCTCTAAGAAGATGCTACAAGAAGCTTAGAAGTTAGACCTTTCTTTACCAATCTAAGTTGCTTATGTTGTAAATGTTCTAGCAACAGCTCCCTCAGCACTCTCCTTGCACAAGGTGAAGCTTGTCTCTATTTGCCCTGATTCCAGAGAAGAGTGGAGGGATGGCCTTAGGAGCCATCTTTGTTCCTGACTTTATGTGTCACACTTCTGTGAGTCATGGAACGGCACATTTCTGTAAAGAAGACACAAATGTATGCCTTCTGCAAAGGCCGGATAGGTTGCCTTGCAAACAGAATGTGCAGGTTGTTTATACCTATGAAGTGAAAAAATATTGAGGCTTGATCATTGATTTGCGGCATGGATGAATCAAGGTGGATTAAACAGCCCCTTAGGACACTCCTGATCACCTTGTCGTGTGGGAAAGACATTGTAGAAGAAAATCAGCAAGGGTGTTGTAACCCTGACTGAGAGGAGATGTTTGACTCCTGTTACGTTTTAGATTGTCCCTGATTTAGGAATGGGTCTCTTAGTACATGCTTTTATTTTTTCTTTCTTTTGTGTCATTAGTCAGGACTCAAAGGCACATTTCATTGGCTCTCCCTTATGTGCAGTTGCTCTTTCATAGTGGTATTTGCCAGAAGCAGGTGACCCTCCCACAGAGGCACCTTCATGAGGTCGGGAGTAGCCTGACACTACGTCACACTGCCTGCTGCCTCGTCCGCTGCCTTTATTCTCATCGCTCATCCTCACAGGAAGGAGGAGTCCAGGACAATCAGATCTTCTGAGAATGAGAAAGAGACCACACTCCAACTTTCATTATAGTATATTGACAAAACTGTCCTATTTTATTATTTTTCTTGTTCATCTCTTACTCTGCCTGATTTATAAGCTAAACTTTACCCCCGCTGTGTGTATATAAGCACGCACAGTATATGTGGGTTTCACTACTGTTCGTGCTTTCAGGCATCTGCTGGGGGTCTAGGCATGTATCCCCGCCGGGTGAGGGGGCACTGCTCTGCTTTATTGTTATTGTGGTGGTTTTAGAATAAGCTTTTAGAGACGGATTTCATTAAATGCCACTAGTTTTGTTGGTGAAAGATTGAAATAAGACAACTTTTTTTTGATACCTGTGACAATTCAGACCTGAAATTATAGTCTTAGGTTATAGTCTTGGGTTAGGGAACTCAGAGAAACAGTGAAAATACATGTATCATTCATATTATTTTTTTAGTATACAAAATTAATAATCTTTGCTTCCCCTTCCCTCCTTCCTTTCTTCCTTCCTTCCTTCTTGAGAAAGAGAGAGAGTGAGGGTCAGAGAGAGAAGGAGAGAGAGAATCCCAAGCAGGCTCCACACTATCAACATGGAGCCGGACGCTGGGCTCAAACTCAGGAACTGTGAGATCATGACCTGAACTGAAACCAAGAGCTGGACGCTCAAGCAGCTGAGCCACCCCAGGCACTCCAGTCTCTGCTTCCTCTTCTCAGTTGCTGAAATTAGTTTTAGTGTTTCCATTTCACTTGCAGTACCACAGAGTATTTCAGGGATCGTGGGACTGTGATTATTAGCATTATAAGGATATTTAAATATAATTTAATATGAGAAAATCAGAGGAATGTGCAAAGTTGAGGCTGTATTTCTGCATTATGGGTAAATCTAGTCATAGATCTCTGATAGAATTGTAAAGGCCGAGTTATTTGATCTTTCCTGACTGACTTATCTCAGAGTATTTATATTTACAACATGCTGTGCATGAAACTGTGACAACCTGAACCCTATAGTTTTGTTATCATGTAAAGTTATAGAATGTTTTTTATTTACATAGTAAATCTGGGATAGATTATAGTAGAAACTCCTATAAATCTGAAATACTGAACATGGTGGCAATTTTCAGAGATAAATAAGTAACCTATTAGTTTGAATAAACATCTCTCTGCTAGTTAGATGATAAATAATACATAACTTTCCTTGTTCACCCCTTTGAGTTTCCTTATCGACATACCTGCTTTGTTTTCACATGCTTAAGATCTTAGCAGCATTTTGCCCCAGGCTCCCCACGGGTGTTTTTATTATAAAGAAGTTCAAACATAGAGAAGTTGAATGAAGAGTGCATTGAACATCTATATATCTACTGCCTGGATTCATTAATAACTATTGTGCTGCATTTGCTTTGCATGAGTGTGTGTGTGTGTGTGTGTGTGTGTGTGTGTGAGGGTGTGAAGGTGTGTGGTTTTTTGCTTAACAATGTGAGATAAATTGGAGTAAGCAAATACCATGACATGTACCCCTTACTTTCCTAAATGTCTATCTTCTAAAAATAAAGACAGTCTACATAACCACAATAAAGTTTCAAAATGTGAAAATTAACAACAATTGTTCATGACATCTAATATCCAGCCTGTATTCAGGTTTGCCCACTTATCCGCAAAATTACTTTTCTGACTGTTTAGTTTTTCCCTGAATGAAGACCCAATCAGTGTTTATGCATTGCAATGACATTTTGGCCCTTTATTCTAGGGTTTAGAGCCATTCTCTTACATTTCTGGGTACATTGACTTTTGAAAAAGAGCCGCCTGCGTGCCTTGGAGATGCCTCACACCGAGGACGTGCCTGATAGATCATTTCCCTTGGGGCCATTGGGTGTTCTTTCACTCTTGTGCTTCCTATAAACCGGAAGTTGGGCAAAAAGCTCGGAGGTTATTTCTTTTACCTCTTTGGGGGGTTAAGGTGGAGGAGATTAAGAAAAATTGAATGCTGGCTTTTCAGAACAAAAAGACTATATTGGAAGGCAATACTTATAAGCTTATTTTTTGTTTATTTTTGAGAAAGAGAGAGAGAGGGAGGGAGTGGCAGAAAGAGAGGGAGACAGAAAATCCAAAGTAGGCTCCTCTCTGTTAGCACAAAGCCTAACGTGGGCCTCAGACTCACAAACTGCAAGATCATGACCTGAGAAGTTATGCATGTAACCGAATGAGCCACCCAGGTGTTCCAGTGTTTGTGAGCTTCTGATAGAGTCTCTTCCTTGCTTCTGGTAGAGTCTCTTTCTTATTTCAAAAGGCCTGAAGGAAAAGTCCCTGTCTTCTCTCCTTTGGCCTTCTACGGCACCTGGAGTGGGTGACACCAGTAGATCATTTCCGCACAGCGTGGCAACTATGTGTGTCCTTTTTGTCTTGCTTCTTAGCCCATGACATCCTGACAGCAGGAATGGTCTTGATTTCATCGGAACAGTTCAGTGTTACCATATTTATGTGATTTTGCTAGTTTATTTTTAGATAATACTTTCTTCTTAAGAAGTTTGGGGAAAGGAGTTTTCTGGATCCACGACTTAATTGTCTCTGCTGTTTTCTCACACACTCAAACACTGGATGGATTCACCCTCTCTCCCCTGTCCTTAGTTTAGCTAGTTTGACACGTCTGGTCTTGGGATACATCCCAAGTGAAGCGAGAAGGTAGGCATGTCTATCAGCAGGTGTCCTAGGTTTTAGGAGCTGACATGTATCTTCTCTAAAACTAATTTTCTGTTGCCTGTGGTGCTGCTTCTCTTAGCTCTTTGCCTGCTATTCTGGTAGAAACACGTGGACTCTCTTTAACTGTCACAGAGCTTGGGATATCAGTTAGACAAAGTCCATTCCTGCAGGGACATCCTGATTGGCTCTATGGCCTTAAAATGTTGGGCAAGTATACTTTTTGTGTGTCCCCCACAACTTAGCCTAAACTTTGCTATAAATGGCAATGATTCTGAATTGCTTTGGTTCCATGCCAAATGCTGGAAATAATTTTGGGATGTAAAAACAGAGCTTCCACATGAAAATATTTATTTTACGGGCAGTTAATAAGCACGCATGTGTGTTCTTCATTTACATAATGAATTAGTTCTTTCTTCAATTGCAAGAATAAGTCTCCATTAATATCACGTTTGTTGAAGGGGAAGTGAGTCCAGTAGGGTTGTTTTGATTTTGTTGTGACTCCCTTCTGGAAAAGCATGATGGAATGAATGCTCTAATGAGATTCGAAGAAAAAGAAATAGTCTGAACATGCACTTGATAAAAGGAAAGGCAGCTTTCGGCATTCGCTTTTAAGTATCACTTATTTAGGCAGTGCTTGAGGCTAGCTACCAGGTTCCTCGTGGCAATTAGGATGAGAGTCTGGATTTCAGGGAGCTCTCAGTCTAGCAAACCTAATTAAATTAGAGTCCTTTGACCAGGAAGGGGCCACAAAAAGTCAGCAGATCCAGCCCGTTGCCTTAAGGCAAGTAAGATATTAACTCCTGTTCCCAGGTGAGCTTTTGCAAGCCATGGTGCTGCTTTGAACAAATAAAGGAGAAGAGAGGGCTGGAGCCTGGGCTGCCTTACTGAGCTTTTCCTTTTCATCTAATAGTTATTTTCAATTCAGTGCACTAGGTTGGTATCAAGGACGATAATATTTAGAGCTTGAGAAATTAGGAGAGTTCAGTCATTGGTTTGCAACTCAACGATTTGCCATGGAGTCCTTCTCAAACTTTGTATTGGAGCTGGGTGAAAAATGTCCCTAGTTTTCGAGCCTTCCCTAGTGCCATGTGGTATTTCAATAAAAATCTCAATTTTGTTTAAAGTGCTAGAAGAGCCAAAGCTTCCCACCCAGCAGTAAGTACTTTCTGTGACTCAGTCCTTATTTGGAACTCAGTAGCGGGATGTTGAGAGCCTACAAATCTTCCTCCAGGTGTGCACAGTTGGATAGAGTTTTGAAGTGTTTCATCGCATCCCATTAAGAGAGAATGATGGTCTTGCTGGCTTTAGATCTCTGTAAAAACAGAGGAGGGTTCCTAATTGCTGCTGCAGCTAATAGGCGGCAGTTCCAAGAGACTACATTACAGCGTAGCCACTTGATGGCCCCTCAAAATGTAATGCCTGTGACAGTGCCCTGTGATATATACCACTGTATTTTATTCCATCCTTTCAGCTTCTAGACTTCCCTTTTTCAATTCAGAATAGGCAAGGGTGCAGAGTCCTTGCTCTGCACCTTACAAGGTGTTAACGTCCTGTGTATGGATACTGGGGGGTCCCTGTGGCTGCCATCACTGGACTTTGTGGAGTCACACTGACCTGGATAATTCACTTGATCCCTTGATGTCTCCGTTTCTTATCTATGAAGTGAGATTAAATTGTCAGACTGTGTTGTGCTTTTAGGAAGTACATTATAAATGGTACTTAGCGTTACTCACACCACTTACATTTCTGCCGGTATTATTATTCTAAACTTACCCTCATTTCACCATGTCATCCCTCTTCCCAGTCTGTGTTCTTAAAGCTGAACAACCTTCAGTGATTCCCTCCTGCTTCTGGGTTAAAATCTAAACTCCTTCATTTGTCATAGGAGGCTCCCTGTGATCTGGCTCTGTCTTACTTTCTGGGCTCATGCTTCCCTTCCTGCTTGGATTGGTATGGAAAATGTGGGCCAGCTGTCATGCCTAACATGCTGCTGAATTTATGGCTTCTGGTGTTTGTGGGTTCTCTCTACCTAAAACTCCCTCATGATCTGCATTCTGGCCTTATCTGCTCTCCCTATCATGTCCCCTCCAGGTTCCACCTGCCCAGATCCTCCTGTGTCTGTAGGGTCCTGTGCCCAAGGTAACCTTTCCCCTATTTCCCTGCAGGCTGAAAATGTTAGCCTTCTTTAAATTGCTAACCGTATATTTATAGCTCTCTTAAAACCCTAAGGAACTTCATTTAGAACTCAGATCATTAAGACAGATTAAGCAGTGTTCACTACTTCCATTTATTTAATATGAAAGTTAATCAATATACAGTTGGCCCTTGAACAACATGGGTTTGAACTCCCAACGACCTACTTATAAGTGGATTTTTTCAATGAATACAGTACAGCACTATAAATGTGTTTTCTCTTCCTTATGATTTTCTTTTTTTTTTTAAGTTTATTTGTTTTCAGGAGGGAGGGGCAGAAGGAGAGTGAGTAGGGGAGGGGCAGAGAGAGAAGAGAGAATCCCAAGCAGGCTTCCAGCTTTCAGCAAAGAGCCTGACACAGGGATTGATCTCATCAACCATGAGATCATGACTTGAGCCAAAACCAAGAGTTGGATGCTTAACTGACTGAGCCATCCAGGCGCTCCTTCCTTATGATTTTCTTAATAACATTTTCTTTCTCTTGCTTACATTTCTATAAGAATACAGTACATAATACAAATAACATACAAAATATGTGTTAGTCAACTGTTTATGTTATTGTGTGATTATTGACTAGTAAGGCTTTTTTCTGGACATAGTAGGCCATCAGTAAACTTTTCGGGGAGTCAAAAGTATACGTGAATTTTCCATCGTGCATGGGGATTGGTGCTCCTAACCCCTGCGTTGTTCAAAGGTCAACTGTATTTTCAAACACTTTTCAACGAGAATTGAAACTAAAATGTTTGTTTTTCTTTGGAAGGTTTTTTTTTTAATTGTTTTCCTAAGAGCTGAATTGATTAGACAAACTTAGTTAACTAGAACATGCCATTCTTCAAACATTTCTTTGAATCCCAGCACTTGGTAGCTGATTAGGTCATGCTAGAGAATACAAAGGCAGAAATGAAAAAGTCTACACGGAGACTGACTGGATTTTAGAGCCAGGAGAAACCAAAGTGACTTTCGTGAGCCATCACTGTGATCTGAATAAAGCACCATCTCATGTAAGTGAGGTGACGTTCTGAATACATTTATTCTGTGGATTGATCCGAGTGGCTAGTTTCTTCAGCGGCTGCCTCGTAACCCAGGGGGCACACGTGGGCATTTGCAGAGTGACCCCTGGTCCCACTCTGCTTGCAGCACTATCCAGGAGAGGATAATTCCTCCCATGGGAGGGTCCTGAGGTGGGCCTGATGCTACCACTGCATCAAGTCCAGGGAGTGGACTTGAATTTCCCCTGATGGACCCATATTTCATTTCCCATCTTTGGTCTCTATCAGTTTCGTCTCCTCTTCTGAATTTTAAAATCACCCTGGTTTGATTTCCTATTTGTTCATTGTGGGAACTTTGGTTCAGCAGGCCCACAATAATGATAGAGAAAAAACACTGTGTTTCCTTGTTAGCTATTTAAAAAAATTTTTTATTTATTTCTGAGAGAGAGAGGGACAGCATGAGCAGAGGAGGGTCAGAGAGAGAGGGAGACACAGAATCCTAAACAGGCTCCAGGCTCTGAGCTACCTGTCAGCACAGAGCCTGACGTGGGGCTCAAGCCCACAAACTGTGAGATCATGACCTGAGACAAAGTCGGATGCTTAACCGACTGAGCCACCCAGGCACTCCTGTTAGCTATTTTTTTTACTTATGTATCATTTCCTGTACAAAGCCAATTTTAATTTGACGTGGTAAAGATTAAAGGTATCATTATCAATTTAGTATTATAACTTCACATGATACAAGATTTGAAATGAGATCGTGATGATGATGATGATAGTAAATAAGGGTTAACTCACATATAGCATTTACTATGTGACAAGAATAGCTTTCAGTGCTTTATGTATTTGGTTTACCTAGTTAACTATTACAGTAATCCTACAAGGTAGTGACTATTATTATCCTCACTGAAGTTCAGAGAGCTTAAGTAACTTGGCCAAGATCACACAGACAGTAAGTGAAGGATTTGGGATTTGAACTTAGGCAGTCAAACTCCAGGAAACAAGTCAAGATTCCATTGTTCTTTCCTTTTTTACCTATAATCTTACTATTTAGCACTGGACCCTTCCTTAATTTTAGGAAAAAAGTGGAAAATATTGAACAATTAAGTAAAATAAGCGTGTACTGTAATAAACTCCCAAGCTAATAGGGAATTGTTCCCAAAATATATTTGCTTATGAGGGTTTTTTTTAATGTTTGTTTATTTTTGAGAGGGAGAGAGACAGTGTGAGGAGGGGAGGAGCAGAGAGAGAGGGAGATATGGAATCTGAAGCAGGCTCCAGGCCCCAAGCTGTCAGCAAACAGCCCAACATGGGGCTTGAACTCATGAACTGCAAGATCATGGCCTAAGCCATGGTAGGACGCTTAACCGACTGAGCCACCCAGGCGCCCCGCTTATGAGGTTTTTAAGAAAGTCACTACAGGATAAATGAGGGACCCTTGTTTTGGGGTGAGCGCTAGTGCTACTGGCTTAAAGAAAATACATGATTTCTTATTTCCTGGAGAATAAAGACCCTTTGACTTTGAGTCTCGATCACGCTGCCTCCTTGAGAAAGGTGGGGCCATAGGACAGACACCAGGTGCCCTGGGAATTGGGAGAGATGACTTCCGACTGAGTGGGACAGTAGGCTTTAATAGTTAGAGTTCTCAGGTGGACTGAATCAGTCCATATTGACTCCCTAAGCGGCTGCCTCAGTTAGCTGCACTGAATGAAATCGCTGAATCACAGTGGCTGCAAATTCTGAGGAAGACACTTGCCCCTCCTTTTCAAGTGTATGGTTGGTGCCTTCTAAAAATAAAACCTATCCAGCTCTGAAATGTGAAGACTGCAGTGCGATCAGATAACAAGAATGTAATTTAGGAAAACCTGGTTGACTCCTGTTACACCACTGCTGGCCCCTGATTCCACCAACAACCATGTTCCTTTATGGCAGACCGGAGTGAAAGTACCAGTGGGCTCCACATTTTCTTTGTCTGGGGGACCCAGCGGGGCAGTCGGGCTGGTGCCAGCTGTTTGAAGAAACCTCAGCTTTTCTGATCGTGCTGCCCGGAAAACTGCCCTGATCAGGTCACATGCTCACTTCCTCACCACTAATGTCACAGACCTGCTCTGCATCCCTGTAGCATTTTCAGCTTCTTTTCCAGGCCGTGTGTCCTTGTCGCCCACGCAGAATGGGTAGCAAAGGAAGCACCGTGCAGCGTTATGTTCATGTCAGCATTTTCACTTTAGGACTGGCGATGGGTATGAACTAACCTTTGCGGCTCTCCTGGGTTTATTACTGACATCTGTTCTGCCTGAACACATCCAGCTGGGGCCGCAGCCACATCTGCACTTTAAACTTCCACCTACCTTTGTGTTTTGAATGTAATTTTAGATTTCGTTTGTTTTGCATTGTGGACTCAGAAGAGAAAATGGGTTCCAGCTATGACTCAGGGTGAGTTCCTGTGTCCTAATTCTCCATTTCTGGAGCGTTTGCACCTGACAGGAATTGACTCAAGGAAACAAAAAGAACAGGAAAGGCCCTAGGCACATACCGGTTGGCCCGGATACAGGCTTTTGCCGGCGACGGGCACAGAGCAAAATCAGCCACGTGAAAGCAAAAGCATGGCTCAACAACATGCATTTTTCTTTGAATATTTTGTGTAGGGAAGGGGGTGGTGAAGTGGGAAGGTAGTTCTAAATGGTGAGCATAGCTTTACGATTAAGCACAGGGAATCTTAACTTGAATTCGTGCTCAAAAGCCTTTTGAATTGTGATGTCAAAAAGGCTTTGAAAAAGTAACCAGTTTTGAGACCTTTAAAAAGCAGAAGTGTTAGAGGCCAGGCTTCTATTTTAGGAAAAGAGTGGCAGGAAGGTGGGGCTGAGAGCTGTCTGGCTGTGATTGAGGAGGGAGACAATGAAAAATGGCTCCTTCCCTTAAAGCATGCACAGCTTGAGTGATTGTCTGTTTGATGCTAGGAGAGCATAGGGCTGGTGGATTTTGAACTTGCCCTGCAGCTCTGAAGAAGTGCTGTGATCCTAAAGAACAGCCAGGGCACCTGGTACCTCTCCCGTGCCCCTGAACACTTCTGCTTGGAGGCGGCGGCATGATGTGGGTTCAGTCCAATGTAGTGACGATAAATCAGAGTCTTTGCTTCTCCAGAGAGATAAAAAATTACTTGTTATTGTGCAGGGATCTTCTATCAGTTGCCTTCAGCCGGTCATGCTTCCATTTTTACAGTGTAAGACACCTGGTGTTGCCATACATAGTAAATAGAAGAAAGTAGGGGGCATTTTTCAATCTTGAATTTTATCTTAAGCATATATATGGAAATGAAATAAATTCAGAAAAACAGAGAGATCTTTGTTAGGCTGTGGAAGAATGCCCATGAATTCTAACTTGAAGTTACATTCAGATGAGACTTTAAAGGCATGAATAGACAAAGGGCACGAGATGAGGAAGTGCTGGAAATGGTGGGAAATCCCGTCGTGGGTAGCCTGGCGGCTGTTGATTGGATCAAAATCACGCACATGTAGTGGTTGATGCTGGTAGTCAAGACTTCTGGGTCCGTGGTGGTCAGCAATTTGCCCAGTGCTTGGGCTGCTGAATTTGGGGAGCAAGGAGAGTATTTCCACTGCCTCTAGCAGGCAGTGCAGCTCAAAATACTTAAGTTTTCAAATGGATTTCAAAAGGCTCACCACTAATAGGTTTGAATAGATTTCGTATTTATTATCATAAGCTTAACTCTAGGAGAGTTCCCCAGTCGGGAACTAAGACTGTAGATCATCTAATACTGTAGATCATCATTCGTGGGTTCTGGTTTTGGGAATTTGCCCACTTACTAAGGCTTATATGTAACCCCAAATCAGTACCCGTGGTACTTTTGTGGTCATTTGCAGCACAGTGGCCCAAATCTGAGTCACTGAAGGTTGAGTTCAGACTAGGTGATGCTCTGCCTTTTTGCTTCAACTCTCGTATGGTGTCTGTTATAGTTGGGCCACATTTTTTTTTTTTGCAATTTCTGTCCTTTTTAATGTGATTTCACTCTTTAAAATGCTCCCAAGCTAGTGCTGAGTGCTACCAAGTGTTCTAAGTGCATGACCCAAAGAATAAGAAAATACTACTTCAAAGGGACACATGCACACCTACTTTTATAGCAGCATTATGTACAATAGCCATGTTATGGAAATGGCCCAAGTGTCCGTCAGTTGATGAATGGAGATATATAATATATATAATATATATATATAATGGAATATTACTCAGCCATGAACAAGAATGAAATCTTGCCATTTTCAATGACATGGGTGGAGCTACAGAGTATTATGCTAAACAAGACAAGTCAGTAAGAGAAAGACAAATACCATATGATTTCACTCAAAAGTGAAATTTAAGAAACAGAACAAAAGAGCAAAGGGGGAAAAAGAGACAAATCAAGAAACAGACTTAACTGTATAGAACACATTAATGGTTACCAGAGGGGAGGTGGTTGGGGGGATGGGTGAAATAGGTGATGGGGATTAAGGAGGGTACTTGTCTTGAGCATCAGCTATCGCATAGAATTATTGAGTCACTATATTGTACAGCTGTAACAAATACCACACTGTATGTTAACTAACTGGAATTTCAGTAAAAACTCTAAGAAAATAAGGTGCAGTCTGTCTTTTGGAGAAAATGTGTATGTTAGGCAGTTTTTTAAAGTTTATTTATTTATTTAGAGAGGGAGAGATAGCATGCAATCAGGGGAGGGGCAGAGAGAGAGAGAGGGGCGGGGGGGGGGGGGAGAAAGAGAGAATCCCAAGCAGATTCTATACTGTCAGCCTGGAGCCGGATAAGGGGCTTGAACTCTCGAAGCATGAGATCATGACCTGAGCTGAAATGAAGAGACAGACATTCAACCAACTGAGCCACCCAGGCGCCTCTGTTAGGCAGCTTTGTTCAGGCATGAGTTAATAGTGCTGTTGCCTGTGGGTGCAGGGCTAATGGATCAGCAACATGTATCAAATAAGGAGTTTTAAAACTGAAATACACATAGAACAAGGTCATGTATTGATGGGTTGAATAAAATGTGACCAGAGGTATGTAGAGAACCTAATCCTGTATGTCCCCTAGTAACAGTGCTTTGGTATTTGCTAATCCAGCGTTCAAGGTGATTTTATGTGACGGAATTACCACAGTGAGGATCAACTGTATCTAGGACCTTCTTTCCTTCTATCCCACCTGTCTTCTCCAATTTCTAGGAGCATAGACTATAAACTGTAGTACCTCACCAACAGTACCAGAAGTTCTGGAAGCCTGTGGGAGGTTCTTGGTACTGTTGTGTACTTGGTCTGTCACCATTAAGTGTGGAAATGTATTGCCGTGTGGGTCCAGAACCACACATCTAGCAAAGCAGAGCGGGATTTAAATGTTAACAGTTTGTGAGACACTTTCAGAGCAAGTGCACGCATAGTGTTCTTTTTCCTCTGCAAGTTCCAGAAACACCGCTATTTCTTTATGTGTAAAATGGCCTCTTTGGAGCAGCTCTGGGGGTGGTTTCTTCTGGTGCTCTTGCAGCATGGGAGCCCCAGTTCAGTGTACAGTTGGTATAAAAATAGGCACACAGGAACTTGGCCATCCGCGGGAGATGGTGGCAGATTTATGCTCTTGCATCTGAACGGATAATATTCTACAGGTTCAAGGAAAAGTCCAATTTCAAAAAGTTCGGTACTCCCTGTGACTTTTTCTTTTGTAGTTTCACACCCCATTCACCACCCCATTCCTTCCTCCAAAAGAGAAAAGGACACAAACAAAACAGCCTTGTTCTGTGTTTTGAGGAAATGGTTTTGTGAGGCTATTTGGTTAGACAATGAATTAAAGTGTCAGGACTTCCGGGATGGGCTTTCGGGAAGGGAAACGTATGTGCTGCAGAGCCTTGCTCAGCCCTTAACGAGTTGCCCTCTGCTTACAGAATCGTGGGTAGCACTGCGGTCTACACGCCCCGAACGAAACACTGAATTGTGTGGGGGGGTGTGTGTGAGCATGCATGGGGATATTTATTTATTTTTAATGTATATTTATTTTTTGAGAGAGAGAGTGAGAGAGAGCAGGGGAGGAGCAGAGAGAGAGGGAGACACAGAATCCAAAGCAGGTTCCAGGGTCCTAGCTACCAGGACAGAGCCAGATGCAGGGCTCGAACTCACAAACTATGAGATCATGACCTGAGCCGAAGTTGGACACTTAAGCGACTGAGCCACCCAGGTGTTCCTATTTATTTATGTATTTTAAATAAAATACACATAAAATGTATCATCTTAACCAGCTCAGTAGGGTTGAGTATATTCACGTTGTCTTACGACCAGTCGCCACACCTTTCTTCATCTTGCAAAACTGACATTCTGTCCCCCGTGACCCCTGCTCCCAGCTCTTGGAATCCACCACGCTACTTTCTGTAAGCATGAGTTTGGCTATTCTCGGTTCTTCAGGTAAGTGGAATCCTTCAGTATTCGCCTTTTTGGGACTGGCTTATTTCCCTTAGCATATAGTGTCTTCAAGGTTCATCTAAGTTGTAGCATCTGTCAGAATTTCCTTCCTTTTTAAAACTGAATAATATTCTCTTGAATGTATATATTACATTTTGTTTACTCATTTATCTGTTGGTAGACACTTGGGTGCCTTCCGCTTTTTGCCCGTTGTGAATAATGCTGGCATGAATGTGGGTGTAAAGATCTGGTCAAGTCCCTGCTTTCAGTTCTTTGGGCATATACCCAGAAGTGGAATTGCTGAATCATGTGGTAGTTTTATTTTTAACGTTTTGAGGAACCACCATGCTGTTTTCTGTAGCTGCTGCACCGTTTTACATCCCATCAACAGGACACCAGAGTCCCGGTTTCTCCACATCCCCTCCAACCCTTCTCATTGTTGTTGTTTTGATAGTGTCGTCCTAAGGGGTGTGAGGCGTCTCACTGTAGTTTTGATTTGCATCTTCCTCATAATTAGTAATGTTGAACATTTGTGCATGCGCTTGTTGGCCTTTCGTATATCTTCTTTGAAGAAATGTCTCCTTAAGTTCTTTGCCCATTTTTCAATTGGGTGGTTTTATTGTTGTTAAGTTGTAGTTTTTCTTTATATGTTCTGGATATTAAATGCTACCCAGTGTTAAATGTGGTAGTTATATTAAATGTGAAATGTGTTGGTCCTTTGAAAGAAAATGTTTCTCTTCTCTTTTCTCACACTAGGGCATTGCCTGTGTGACATTTGCCTCTGTGGTATCCAGGGGTCATCTTTATGCTTTGCAGTGTGTATTGACTACTCGGGCCAGGCTTTTAAACATAGAAATTTGAACATTTTTATCCCAGTAATAGCTTTATGGTTTGGAAATGTGGCTTCCTGTCTTTCAAATCTTGATGTTATTTATTTATTTATTTATTTTCCCCTGGTATGTGCCTTCTAAACACCTGCATTTGAAACCTTTCAGGTGTTTTGCAGTAGTTTTCTTGGATAGTTGGATTACTTCAAGCCAAGAATAACTGGGGCGCCTATGTGGCTCAGTTGGTTAAACCTCTAGCTCTTGGTTTCAGCTCAGGTCACAATCTCACAGTTCGTGGGGTGGAGTTCTGCATTGGGCTCTGCACTGACAGTGTGGAGTCTGCTTGGGATTCTCTCTCTCTCTCTCTCTCTCTCTCATTCTGACCTCGTCTTCCCACATGCACACATGCTCTCGTTTACTCTCAACATAAGTAAATAAACTGGAAAAAAAAAAAAGAATAACAGACTTGGGATTCAAGACGGTCAATTGTATGGTCAGCCCTTCAAAGGGAGTATTTATTTTTATTCATTTTTGTTTGCCTTCCCTCGGTCGCGGTCCTTATTGCCACTCCCTTTGCTATTACTCTAAATAGAGTTTACTACTGAACCTACGACAATGTTTCCAAGCTTTTGACACCATGACCCCCCCATAAGAAATACGTTTTACACCCTGACCAATTTCATACATACAACTGAACCTGAAGCCTTTGTTTTAAGGAGCATTGTTCTTGCTAAGGATATGCGTTTCCTTTTTTGTGGGTGTTCTGTCACAACAGTCAACTTTTCTGTTATGATTGATTGCCTGCTGCTGGGGTTCTGTTACATTTTCAAGCACTTTGATTGTAGAACTCATGCCAGCTCTACCCTCTCATTGAATTTTACCTGCACTGCTTGCTGTTCCTTGGGAGGTGGGAGCAGATTGAGCATTTCACAGAATCAGCTTTATGTTTGGAGGGAGAGGCTGTTCCCAAAGCAACGCCCAGCAGGAGGGGAATCACACAGCAGCCCATCCTGTCCCTTAAAAGCACACATTCATGCTCACTGGGAACAGCATGTTGTTACCTGCCTCGAGGATGCTTTGAGGGGAGAAATTCTCAGCTCTCTTTCTTTCTCACACTTAGGAACACAGTGTGCGAAGGAAACACATCAGCCTCGGATCTGGTAGAGTCTTTTAATTCTCTTTCTTTTCTCCAGTGCCTTTTCTTCCTTCCTACCAAAACCAGTTGTATACAGCAAGAGATAAATAGACTGGATGGGATGATGTGACAGGTAACTGGCTTGGGAGGTGGAGACTGCCTGATGTAAACGTTTATGTTTGAGGCAGATTGGGGAAAAGACTCTTTAAGGAAAAGTAAGGTTACAGAATTTTAAAAAGATGGAGAGAGGGGATGGTTAGCAATCATCCCATTGGTCAGAAGTAATTAGAGGCTTTTCAAAGGTTAAATGGCTTGTCCTCTGAAGTTGATTCAGTGTCTTCTGGCATTCTGAATTTCTGTATACAATCCATTTTAAATCCAGGTGGGGCTTGGCTCCCCGTGTAATGTCACAGAACCATAAAAGAATTTAAGTTTTAGGTAAATAAGGATTTCCATAGCAATGTTTAGGCGGCCGGCTACCCCCTACCTGCCAAGTCCTGCCCTGTTGAGTTTCTTTTTTGCCCTGGGAAGATCCTGGGGACAAGAGTGCATCCTATGGGCAGCAGGTCTCTCTGCAGGGTCACCAGAGCCGGGGATTTTAAGAACATAAGCTTGGCTTGCATCATGGTGCCAGCACTGCTAACTCTTGACATCCAACTAATGAGTCCAAGTTTTCAGCTACTTTCTTTTTCTATTGGGAAGAAAGAGCCTGTTTCATAAACCTGAGAGTTAATAGCTGGTGTGTTGTCGTTGGGTTTATAACCTGGATGTTTTTGTGTCTGTCGACACGCAGCATTGCCATGTAAATGAGAGATCCTGGGCCCAGCCATTGGTTTCACAGTGGCTACCTTGGATGTGGATTCAAAAGAATTTGAATCACATCTTTTTCCATTCTAGCTCTGTAGGCTGGAGGAAGCCACTTAACCTGACCATGCTTCAGAGGTATCAGGAAGATGAAATGCGACTAGAAATAGTGGGCCCTGAGGAATCTTTGGTTTTAAATTGAAACGAGCCTACAGTTTTGAAGGTGAGGCGGGCTTTGGAGATGATCTAGCTTCAGGCATAACTGAGACTCAGGGAGATTTAAGTACATTTTTGTTGTTCCCTTACTGTGGCAGTGGTAGTGGCATGATTACCACCCAGAACATGTGTCATTTAATCTGGAATGAGGTGTCCATTCAGGGTTAAGAGGACTCGTTTTGGATTGGTCTCCAGTGGGTCTGAATTATTCCCTTGAAGTTTATAGTGGCTGTAGCCTTAGACAAACTACTTAACTTCTTGGAAACAGTCTTCCCATGGGAGTAAATAAAAATAAAAGTCTTTTTTTTTTTTAACTCCTCGAGGGGTAAATTTATGCAAAGCCCTTAGTACAACGGCTGGCGCACAGAAAATGCTCAGTGTCATTGTTATTTCTTAATCAAAGGGCATTGCTTCTGATCCCCTTCTGAGCAATATGCTTCTCTGAACACCACGCTGAGGTTCTGCATGGTCGGAGTGGTTTTGATAGCCATTGTTCAGGACTTAAAAAAACAAAAAAAAGTAAATTTAAATAAATTTCTTGCTGAACACATGGCTCTATTTTTATCATAAGATGTTTGTGCGTTGTGGCTCCATCTTTTTTTTTTTAATGTTTTATTCATTTTTTGAAGAGAGAGAAAGACAGAGAGCAGGGGAGGGGCAGAGAGTGGAAGACACAGAATCCGAAGCAGGCTCCAGGCTCTGAGTGGTCAGCACAGAGCCTGATGCGGGGCTTGAACTCACGAACCGTGAGATTGTGACCTGAGCCAAAGTTGGATGTCCAACCAACTGAGCCACCCAGGAGCCCCTGTGGCTCCATCTTTTAAATAATTTTGTGCCTGTTGCAGTTTATGTAACTAGGAAGGAGAAGTCCTCTTCTTCATTATGTGCTCAGAGATACGGACAATCTCCAGATCACTTCTTTCTGGCATGGCATTGTATTTGGAGCATGGGTGTGTCCAGTCACTAAGGGAGTAACAAAGCCACACTGTGGAGATCTGAGGTATTGGGCAGTGGTCCAGTTTCCTCCTGACCCTGACTCAGGTCTTCCCTGAAATCTTCAGCCAGCCCCATTCTCTGTCTGCAGCCTCCTTACATAACCCAAAGGCTTTTTTTTCCAGTGCTGATGTCTGCGAGGCCTTCTGTGTCTAAGAGAAGAGAACTGGAGACGAGTTCATCTGTGTCACCAAAGCGGGTAGCTTAAGTGGAAAATTGTGGATGCTTACCTTGAATGCCATCAATAAATTTGAAATTATACCTGCCACAGACAACTTAATTCTATTAGAAAACTCTTTAAGTCTTGACAAGTTTTAAGTATTTTTTAAATCTACCTTCACCTCTTTAAATCAGATGCTTTCATATTCAAAATACCATGAAAGGGGTTATGTTCTGCAGACCCCAGTGGCTCTGTTTCAAATAATGATAGTAAACTCTTTAATTTCAAAGACATACAGATTTGCGGTGGGAGATACAGTAATAGTCTATAAAATCATTTGTCCTTAATTGGACGGTATTAACAATATTATAATAATATTATAGTAATATTGTTGAACTTTCCTTTTAAAATCAATATGTTGGTCCTCTCCCTCCCCAATCTGTTACTCTGGCTGCAATGAAGTTTTCCCTCATGTTAGAGAGCACCAGGAAAGGAGTACTGATGAAACAGCTAGGGGGGTAGGCTTGTCAGATTTAGCAAATAAAAGTGTAGGACACCCAATGTGTATTTGAATTTCACATAAACAGTGATTTTTTTTTTAGGTATAGGTATGCCTCATACAAGAGTTAAATAACAATTTCAGATAAACAAGAAATAATATTTTTGTGTGTCTCCCAGGCAATATTTGGGACATAATCACACTAAAAAAATTACTGGCTATTTATTTGAAATTCAGATCTCTCAATTTTGTGTGTGTGTGTGTGTGTGTGTGTGTGTATTTCCCATATGCGAGACTTAAATTTGTCTCTTTTCTCCCCCATGATAGTACATAAGCATGAATCACATGCTCTGAAGCAGAGCAGGCTGAGCTTGGTCTTGTTGATCTTATTCTGCTCTCAGCCTCTGCATTTTTACAAGGTGTGTCTTTTTCTAACCATTTTTTTAAAAAATGACCCAAGGACTGAGATGTACCAGAACAGTCTGATGAGAATCTGTGACCTGCTTTGATCTAGGTGAACTGCTTTCATTTCATCCCAGCACCATCCAGGTTTCAACCCTCACTCTGAGGAGGCAGACATGTGCTGGCCATTGTCAAATCAGCAGTAGGCAAACTCTTAGTCCCAATGCAGTGATGAGAGGGAAGGTTGCATATGAGAATGTTCTGGGCCATATTGGATACCGGCTGAGGTGTGAGCAAAAACTCAGATGGATCTGGGCGCCTTGGTGGTTTAGTCGGCTCAGCGTCAGAGTCTTGATTTTGGCTCAGTTCATGATCTCATGGTTGGTGGGTTCAAGCTCTGTACTTGGCTCTGTGCTGACAGCATGGAGGCTGCTTGTGATTCTCTCTCTCCCTCTCTCTCTCTCTCTCTCTCTCTCTCTCTCTGCCCCTCCCTCCCCCACTTGTGGGTGTGGGCCCTCTCTCAAAATAAATAAACTTTAATTAAAAAAATAAAAAGAAAAACTCAGATGGATGAGAAACGTTGGGCTGAGTGGCAGGCAATGAAGTCATGGTGCTGTTTCCTCAAGAAATCAACCCACTAAGTCCCCGGGAGAGGCAATCCAGTGAGCACACGGCACTGCTGAGACATACATTGAAAGAGTCCTCTTCATCTCCCCATTCCAAATCTTAACCGGCCTGAGCTTAAAACCGTTTTTCCTCAAGGAAAGTTGGATTGACATGAAAACACACGTGTCTGGAATTATCTCTCTGAGCCCTTCATAAACAAATAGACCAAGACTTGGAAGGGCACACCTTAGGTTACAGAGTGTTTTCCTGGGCTGGGCTCCAGAGCTTCCTGACTCTTGAACAATAATGTGTTCTTTCCATGCTGCTCTATGTATTTATTTTACAGCAGTCTTGTGCTTTTTATCCATTCATCTCTACTTGGAGTCATGCTTGCGTGCCGCAGGAGCAGAGGAACAGAAACTCTGAAGTGTTTTCTGTTCAAAGGCTCCGTAGACTCTGTGTGTCTGGTTCTCAACAACAGTTCCACCCTCCTCCCCCGACTCCTTATTCCCTTCCGCCCTCCCCTCCTTTTTCTTAATAATCCTAGCATATTTCTTTTCCTCATCATGTGCCTGTAAATATTTTTGTTGGGCATTCTTGACTGGAATTTCTAAACATCCTGATAGGGGAAGTTGGGTATTTCTTCATGTGATAAATTCCTTAAGGAGAGAGTTGCAGTTTTGATTTTTAGTTTTTTTTTTCATTCAGTTTCCTTTGCTGTCTGAAAATGTTACATTTCTGGTTATAAGGCCAACACTGAACGATAATTTGTGATAGTGGCTGGAAGGTGTGACTGGAATTCCTACTTTAGGTTTAATGGTGACAATTCACTTGTAAAATATAAGATGCCAGAACTGGGAGATTTGATCTAGTCCAACACTTACCCCTCACTGGAGGAAATGGAGACTCAGAGGTGTGAGGTGACTTCCCCATAGTCACACAGCAGAGTTAGTGGAAACTCCCTGAATGGGGGCTGGGTTGCTGAACTCCTGAGCAGAGCTCTCTCCCAACTGTTGAAGAAACTAGAGTTCAGGATGGTTTAACTTTTCATTGAAATATTCCCTCAAGTTCTCCATTTCTAATTTGAACAGGTGTTTTTGGTGGCAGTCATTCTGAAATGCTCTATCTTCTGAAGTCTAAACTGATCCTATAGAATCTCCTTTAGCCTTTTCTCATTTTCCTCCCCCTCCTCATTATCCTGTGAGCATCGGTTGTTTGTGACTTACTACACAGATGCCCTGCACTAGCATGAAATATTGAGCCCTCTGCCTCAGTTACACTAAAAGTCCAGTACGCCAGCCTTCTCAGTGCATAGGTTTGATATTGTACATTTCGGTATCCTTTCTCCTTGTCATTTATCACTTTTTGTTCCCTTCAGTGATGATACTTATAATACTGTTTCCTTGCTCCCTAGTCTCACTGTGCTGTCTTTAATTTTGTGGTGGGCTAAGAAGTCTCTTGGAAGTGTGTATATTTTGTTTATATTTTCATAGAGAGATGTCTGGAAGAGTGGGTACCTTTTTGTGACTGGCGGGATTTGGCAAGGATTTTTAATTTATTTTTGTGCTTTTCTGTAGACTGGGACTTTTATTTAAGACAAAGACTAAAATGTTTTTGCAATTAGAAACTAAGCTATTTTATTTGGAAACTTAATGTGCTTAAGGGATAAATAAACAGATTGTGAGTGAGGACTATTTTTGCCCGGAGACCATGATCCGTTTTATTTCTTCTCATTGGAGAGGCTGAAGTGAAGTTCTACAATTTAAAAAAAATTTTTTTTAATGTTTATTTATTTTTGAGAGAGACAGAAAGTGAGTGGGGGAAGGGCAGAGGGAGAGGGAGACATAGAATCCAAAGCAGGCTCCAGGCTCTGAGCTAGTAGCACAGAGCCCAATGTGGGGCTCGAACTCACAGACTGAGAGATCATGACCTGAGCTGAAGTCAGCTGCTTCACCCACTAAGCTACCCAGGCACCTCTACAGTTGTTTTGAACTAAGCCCAAGGGCCGCCTTTACTGTGATGTCGTTGTCTGAATAGCTACTTTGCATTACCTGTGTCAGCTCAGACGCCAAAACATTGCTCTTGTACTTCTAGTATGGCTTTTGCTATGTTCCATTTTTTTCCTCCCTGTGCATTTCCTGTCCTCTGCGAGGCCTCTGCCTCTGTCATCTTCCGTCTTCCCCTTGTGCTCCGGAGGTATCCAGAAGTAAGTATTTGTTGAATGTCCTCTACGGTGGCTTGTCATTTGCGTGGTTGCTTCCCTGAGGGATTTTAGATTTGTCTTGACAGTTGAGGCTGTCTGCTGAGTGACTCCAGGAATGTAAGAGACTGCTGCTATATGTAATACATGTTAATCTGTCTAAATGTATAAAATATTATGAGACATTACATTAGACAGGCCCCATTCGGCATTTCTGGATCATATAGGGCAAATCCAGCTTTTATTTATTTTATTTTATTTTATTTTTTAAAATGCTTTATTTATTTCTGAGGGGTCGCCTGGGTGGCTTAGTTGGTTAAGCATCCGACTTTCGCTTAGGTCATAATCTCGCAGTTCGTGGGTTTGGGCCCCGCGTCGGGCTNGCTTTATTTATTTCTGAGAGAGAGAGAGAGACAGTGTTAGCAGGGGAGGGTCAGATAGAGAGGGAAATACAGAATCTGAAGCAGGCTCCAGGCTCTGAGCTGGCAGCACAGAGCCCGATGTGGGGCTCAAACCCACGAACTGCGAGATTATGACCTAAGCGAAAGTCGGATGCTTAACCAAATGAGCCACCCAGGCACCCCTATTTAAAAAAAATTTTTTTAATAGGGGTAAAATAACTGAGGCAGAGAAAGGGAGTTTGGGGTAACCAGGTCATGTAATGAAAAATAATTGAATTGAAGAGACTTCAACCTAATCTGATCCATTAGTAGGCTAAAATTATATATATTTTTGGATGAAAACCCCAATTTCTAATTTGGGTCCTTTCAATTTTCAATTACATTGAAATGTAATTCATTAGTGTGGTCAAATAATGACCCCCTCCCCCAATAGATGGCCACATCCTGATCCATGGACCCTGTGAATACATTACCTTCCATGGCAGGAAGGACTCTGCAGGTGTGACTGAGGTAAGGGTCTTGAGGTGGAGGGATTATCTTGGATGTTCCCGGTGAATCTAACATAATTACAAGCATTCTTATAATCGGGAGGTGGGAGGATTGGTCAGAGAAGGAGATGTGACCGATGGGATGGGAACACAGGTTCCCCTGACACAGGGGCAGGAGCCCAGGAATGCAGGCAGCCTCTAGAAGCTGGAAGAGGTGAGGAATGAGCCTCCTGGAGGAGCCCAGCTCTGCCAACCCCTTGATTTTAGCGTTGTAAGACCCTTTCCTGACCTCCAACCACCACAGCTGTAGGGTGATACATTTGTGTTGCTGTGGTGATTTGTTAGGAAACTGCTACAGTCTGCATTTGGAACTTTGTAGTTTCTGGACCCCTGGTGGGCTACCAGTGCCCAGATACTTGGACCTGAATTGAGAGAAGGGGTTCTCACATGTGCCAGGCCAAGGAAGTTTCCATTCCTAGATATTCTCAAGTGATCAGAAGAAGAGCCCTCACACACAGACTCCCCCATTCGCTCTGCAGCAGCACACGCCCGCGCCCATGCCCACACGTAGGTGCAAGTGGTTGGGAGAAAGAACGCATATTTCAGTTGGTTTTGACTGATTGAGTGCCTTGGTTCAGATGCTGCCCGGAATCCAAAAACTATACCCAGGAGAAGGTTGATACAAGGAGTTGGTTGATACCAACCGCTTCCTTTAAACATTTCCACTCTCCATGCAAAACATTTAAATTTTGGTACCATTTTACTGATATCATGTGCACCATAATATAAGATCTCAGGCCCTAAGACGCCTTAGGGAACTAACTCATTTGCTGCCTACCAACCAGGTGAACGGCCTCCATGCAGCAGAGGGCTGGGGTGGGGAAGGACGGAGAGGGGCACTGAGAAGTGAGGTTCTCTCTGTGATGAACTTCAGCTCTGCGAGAAGGATCTACAACACGAAGTGCATCTGTTTATTTCTTTTTTTTTTTTTAATGTCTATTATTTTTGAGAGAGAGAGACAGAGCATGAGCCCAGGGAGGGGCAGAGAGAGAGGGAGACACAGAAAAACAAGCAGGCTCCAGGCTCCGAGCTGTCAGCACAGAGCCCGACGTGGGGCTCGAACCTACAGACTGTGAGATCATAACCTGAGCTGAAGTTGGACGCTTAACCAACTGAGCCACCCAGGCGCCCCATGTTTACTTTTAATACCGTTTAGAAGTTCCAATTCATTTTGAAGTAGAGCTGAGGGCAGGGCATTTTCTTGACTTCCCCGTCCATGAGATACCAGTTTTATAGCCAGAATCGAAACGTGATGAGTCACTCCGAGTTCAAAGGTTAGGTTTGGAGTCGCTGTTGGACGCGCTGTGACCCCATGGTACAATCGAAGAAGTCTGGGATTTGTGAAGGGGGATCATGGGTCACAGATGCCTTTCTTAAGTGACCAGAACTTGGGGCCCAGTGGATATTTATTTCCCATAGTCCACATCCAGTGTTGTTTCCTAATCTCTTGCGTTAACCGTAGTCACAGGGTAGAAGAAAAGTGCAGGCCCGTCCCCAGTCTTTTCCAGATGTGGTGCAAAGGGAGAGGGAAGACGGTACTCTCATCAGTACGGCTGATTTGCTTTGGAATTAAAAAGAGACTTACACGTTGTTGTGGCTGTTGCTGATCATATTTTCCACTGACAGTGCCTTGTGTCATTTGGGGTAACTTTGACTTTATTTCCACTCAATTTGAGGAAAAGACCATGAGACACAATTGGAGTAAATTCTGGAAAAAAGAAGTAAATGCATTGTAGAGTGCTATAAAGTCTTTTCATAATAAGTATTTGATGAACATGATTCTATTTTCCATCATTCTTCAGGAAAGTAAATGCACTGTGTGTCCCTGTGTTAAGCAAAGTGGTTAGAAAACAGTGTAATCCTCTTTTAGAAACTTGGCTGCCCTCACTTGCTCATCTCATGAAGGGGAAGAGGGAGGCATGTACTGTGTGCTCTGAACTGTCTAAACCAGCTGAGTGAACCGGGTGGAGGCAGCCTCTTCCGAATCATTTCTTAGCATCCACAGAGCCTCACTGGCTTCACGTTAGGTGTTCGTGACCTCTAACCTGCCATCACACTTGAAAATGGGAACGGTAATTTCTGCACAGGGCGGGCATCGCATGGTACTTCAGTTCCCTTCACCTGCCAAGGTCAACACCTCTGTCACACGCCCCACATTTTGCCTTCCCCATTTTGTGATGCTGTTCTGGGGTGGGGTTCCAAGGCTGTTGCTTTGGAAAAACATCTCCATTCTTCATCCTTGGAGAGGGACAGCTTCTCTGACAAGACCCGAGCCTTGGTTGTCTCCAAGTTTGGGAACCACTTGTGTCCCCTGCTATTCACTTGCATGATCCCTGTGATTAAACACTGCATTCTGAGAAAGCTGGCAAGGTCCGACAACAACAAAAAAATCATGCATTTTTATAAACGCTTGACTACTGTTCTTTTCTCTTTATTTGAAGGGGAGTTTACTTAAGGGAGATCTCATGGACAGCTTCAGAATTTCAGAATGAAAAGGGGAGTCTTAGATGCAGCTAATTAATTCATCCAACCGGAAAGACTTCTGGAACACTACAGGGTAGAGGATTTTGTACTAGGAAATGCGCTTCCGCGTTGAGCACAGCAGATGTGGCTCCTGTCGCATGGAGCTCACAGTCTAGGGGGTCATAGACAATAGTCAGATAATTAAAAAAACATTTCTCTAACTAGAAACTAAAAGAATGATGAGTCCACCATAGGAGAGGTCAGGGGGCTCTGAGAGCATAGGTGGGGAGGGACCAGTTGTAACCTGGGGGATAGGGGTCAGGAAGATGAATGGGGACTAATCCGCAGGAGGGAGAGATGATCTGGTTGTCCACTGTCCAACACACACAGCTACTTACGGGCTTGGCAGGCAGGCAAGGGACCCTTTTGACATCGTAAACAAGTGTCCATACAGAAGGAGGACAAGTGAAAAAAGGAGAAAAGGTTGTGTTTGTATTTTGCGAGTCGTGGTCATTGACATGTCTGGGAGCCAGTGTCTCCATTTCCTGGTACTTTGCTTTTGTGGCTGTTCATGGCCTCCATTGTCAACTCAAGCGAAAGAGAAACAGGAGGAAATGGAATGCTCACTTCTTAGGCCTTACTCTTGGTTCCAGTGCAGTATTATTTGGGAGAGAGTTTGAAATGATAATCCAAAATGATTTCTCCCTTTGGATGACTGGAAGTTAATTATGTAAACCTGGTCTTTAATATTTAATTGTATCTCATTCTCTCTCTCTGTTCTGCTCCTTACTCTCTATTCAAAGGCAGATTTCCTACGGTAATACTCATTCATCTGGCCTCTTTCAGACCATACATATCATCTTGGTTTTTATTTATTTATTTTTTAAGTTGAGAAAAAAATGGTCACTATATTTTTTCTTTTAAGACTTGTAAAATTTTATTAATTTATTCACCTACACCCCCCTCTACAGAGGTAATAACACAGTATGTTTTCAGATGCATGTTCATCTGCTTTGTTCTGCACCATCTATTACACCAGGGTGTTTAGGTATGCACTATGTATAAAATCAATTGCAAATGGATTAGGAAAATGGCATAGAATGGCATAGAATGTAACTTGCTGATTCTGTTAACATACATATTTAAGAGATGACATAACTAAAATGTTATTTGGGAGACAGCTTTACAACCAAAGGAAGAAACCGCTCTAGAGGTGCGGAGTCTAGAAACCTTTGAGTTTTTGGCTCTCGGTTAGGATAACCATGGTTCGGGAAGCTTTCGGAGCAGATTGCAGCCCTGTGTCCTCAGTTGACTTTGCTTCAGAGAGCCACCTTGCAGTTGTCATCTAATGAGGTGGCTCTGCGCCCTCCAAGCCCCCACAAGGTCTTCTGTGGATTTTCCAAGATAACATCTATTTAGGCTAGTGAGGGCCCTCCTTTCTCAGCCTGCCCACATTGGACTGAGCTACCACAGCTCCCTCCCTTGGGCTCCTCTGGACATCGAGGAGCTGATGTGTGGACCAGACCTTCTGGAGAACACCTGCGTAGCCCCCAAGCACCCCTGTGCTCCCATGACCCAGAGCTGTGCTGCCCAGGGCTATAGTCTGTGGCCTTGTTTGGCTAAAGAGCGCTTGATATGTGGTGATACACATGAGGACCTGAATTTAATTTAATTTAAATTAATTGTAATTTATACTTTAAAACTGACATTCAAATCTGTGAATGGAAAGCTTGGGCATGCGAATTTACTTTTTCAACTGTTAATTTTATGCTCAAATGTTTCCAATAGGAATTCAGCACCCAAATTGAGATGTACTGTAAAGGTAAAACACACACCATATTTCTCAGTATTATAAAAATGTTGAATGCATGTTGAAATGGTGACCTTTTGGATATGTTAGGTTAAGTAAAATATACCACTAAAATAATTTTACCTTTTGGGGCACCTGGGTGGCTTAGTCGGTTGAGCGTCTTTTGGGGCACCTGGGTGGCTTAGTCGGTTGAGCGTCTGTCTTCGACTCAGGTCATGATCTCATGGCTCGTGGGTTCGAGCCCCAGGTCGAGCTCTGTGCTGACAGCTCAGAGCCTGGAACCTGGTTCAGATTCTGTGTCCCCTTCTTTCTCTCTGACCCTCCTCTGCTCACACTCAGTCTCTCTCTCAAAAGTAAATAAACATTAAAAAAATAATTTTACCTTTTTAAAAAATGCAGCTACTAGAAAATTGAAAATTGCTAAGTGGCTTGCCATATTTTTATTGTTGGGCCCTGATCTAAAGCTTACTAAAGGAAAGATCCAAGGGCCCTATTTGCAGTGGTCATGTGAATGTGGCATTAAGTACTAGGAGGCACAGTACATACCCTTTTGATTTGACGGTATCAATGTCGCCGAAAGTCAGCCAAACAGTTCCTGGCCTTAAGGAGACCTCAGTTTTCCTCAGCAGAATAAAACAGACAGACTGTTATATTGGATAAGAGATATGATACATAAAGGATACATATAAGAGACATAAAGGATATGAAAGAATCTTTAATAGTTAGGCAGTGAAATTAAATAGGTCTTTTAAGAAATTACTTTTATGTGTGCTGCTTTTTAAGGGGAATTCCTTCAATAAAAATGTATATATTTGTATACATACTTATTAAGGTGTGAACCTACTAATAAATAAGTTCATGTAGTTTTATTTTTCTGTCGCACAGTTTTAAATGTATATAGGCAAAAAATAACTGGATATAAGGAAGGAATTACTTGATTTGCCATAATGCTTTGGTACTGGACCAGTGATATTATGGGCTCCAAGTGTAAATTCATAAAAAGAGCTCACAGTTTTGTTGAAATTCGCACCTCTTCAGAGAGATGGGCTTGTAGGTGCTAATTTTGAAGCACCCCCTCCTGGCATGAGACCAGTTTGATCGCTCTGAGAACCACTCTTTTTTCATCTTTGTGTTTTCTGGGGAAAATGTGTAGCTCACATACTAGAGCTGTTCATTTTAATTAGGCTTTGTTTGTGTTTTCGAAGCAAAATCATAGGAAAAGGATAATTCTGTACTCTTTGTGCATGCTTGTTAGATAAACAGGTGCTTTCTAAGACACTAAAAAGTTTTGAAGATAACAAAGTTGTTTCCTTTCTTATCTTTAAGGATGAGTATTTTGTTGATTACGCATTTGGTTAGCTAAGAACCGAAATTTGAGGAAAACACTTTAATTATGACCTCTTGAAATCACAGAATGCAATGGTTATTTGTGAGGTTTCCTGGTTAGGTGTGTGTGTGTCTAGGTGTACCTTGATGGATCATGTAATTTGTTGAAAGCCCATGATATTTCCTACTCATCTCCAAGCCGATATAGTTTGCTATTTATGTACTTGGTCAATTATTGAAGAACCAAATGGAAATCACTTTCATTTTGACCTCTTAAAATCATACAGTGGTTTATTACTTAATCATACTCATTACTTAATCATACGCGCACACACACATACACACACACACACACATACACAATCAGTGGATGACATAATTTATTAAGGGCCAATGAAAAACTGCAGAAACCTGTAATTTGTACATTATTTCAGATCACCATTATAGATATTACCAGATTTTCAATTTCCTTTAAAAAGAAAAAATCTGTGAACCTTTAAATTTTTAGTTACCTCTCTCTGCTCTCTCTCCATCAGCCATCATGCTCCCCAATTCCCTGTCATTTCTTCTTTGATAATAAAACCCCAGCTTTGCTCAGTCCTCTCCCATCCGTTGCTCTAGGTAAGTGGTCTAAAATGTGATTGGCCAGAGCTGTGATTTCTCAACCCTGACTGTTCCTTAAAATCACTGTGAGATCTTTAAATTCAGATGCTTGGGCTGTACTCACAGAGATTCTGATTTAGCTGGTCTACCCAGCTTAAGCCATTTTGAAATAGGTTCTTTACGACTTGTAGCTGAAAGCCTTCCAGTAGACATGAGATCAGTAAGGTGACCACAAAATTTATCATTCAAGTCTGATAGGTTTCTAAATGTCTTCTGAATTCCTGCTTCCCACTCAGGCTTTAGAAGTGGCTTGGTGCAAACACATTCTCTTCCAGCATCAAAAACATTAGCAGGTTGTTTTGTTTCATAAACACTTCCTACTCTTGGTGAGCCAGGTTGTGTGCTGCTTAGGCTGGTATTGCTGCCTTCATTAATTATGCCTTTTGAGGCAGAGTGGTGTGATGGTTTGCAGTCACTGAATTTGGGGGGCCTTTTGTCTGGTTTCAGAGAGGTGAAATTGTTAAAGAAAGACTAGAAAAAGAACATGAAAAGAATATGAAAACATTGAAAGATGATACATGAACAAAATTATAAAACTAAAGTCGTAAACATATGCCAAACAAATCCTTGTAGAAAAAACATGTTTTAAAAATGTTAAATTTGTAGAAGACTAATATAACCAAACTGTTCTTAGAGAGAAAAGCAGGCATGATTAAGGAAAGCTTTAAAAAAGAAAGTCAATAAAATCATAGATGCTATTTCTCAATCACATCTAGAATTTTATCTTGAATCACGTTTTCTGGTTGGTATTTTTGTTTTTCCTTTGAAAGTGAATAATTGGTGGATCCTCCTCGCTTCTGGTCCCTTGTATATAACTGTGTTAACTCTCTCTGGTGGGGGCTTCCTAACTTAGATGAAGGGTATTAGGACATTCGAGCTGAACAATGACGTAAGATGGACTTACTCAATTGTATATCACAGTGCAATATCAAAACATTCTGTCCCAGGGAGAGACAACAGTGACTCAGAAAATCCTGTTGCAGTTATATTATAATGTAGAAAACCATTCCAGAATCGTTGTCTGACATTGGGCATCTGGGATACTGACTTCATTCCATGGCCACATGTCCTTGTAAATTTAATCGTCAGGGCGCTCTTCTTTTTAGGTCTGTGCTGGCTGCCTGTCCACACTGTTCAGGACATTGCATAGCAGTGAGCCTGAGTTATTGCTCCAATGATTTAGTTCTTATTCATAAAAACACTTCTCCCATGGCTAAGTGGCAGAAGATGCAGCTATCGCAAATTTTGCTTTGTAAAAACCCAACTTTAATCTTCCTTCTGTTCCGTCCTCCAGACCTTCAATGGGTGCGTATTAGGACCTGCTTTTGTGTTCTTGTTTCCCCAGAATAAAAGAGACTGTAAGTGCAAGAGTTTTAGAAATGTTTTTGTTCCCAAGAATGGGTAGTTTTCAATTCTGTTGTCTTCCAGTACAGGCCCAACTATGGTATTCAGTGTGGATTGTCTTAAAAATTCCTTATTATTATTAGTAAGGGTTTGATGGAAACATTTCGCCATTTTGAGTGTCAGCAAGGAAAACCCGCCGGCAGAGGTGAGAGCAGTTCCTGGTAGCTCCCCCGCCCTGCCTCGGCCCTTACACTCCTCTGGAAGGTGCCTCTTGCAGTTGGGTTTGCAAACAATTTGAGTAGCTGCCTTGGATTTCCCTCCTAGAGTTATTAGCCATCGTTTCTTGGAAATGTAAACATGAGACTGAGAATTAAGTTGTGGTAACACATTTGGCAGAGGAATTGTGTTTTGGGAAAAGAAAAATATCCTGGAGTGAGTTTCAGTTTTGCAGATAGGGGAACTGGCTTTATTTAGCAAGTTGGAACAATATACGACCTTGCGCCCTGATGGCAGTACTTTCTCTTCCCAGATGAGTCTACCTGGGCACGTGACCTGCTTCCAAATAAAAAACTTGAAAGTAAATGACACAAAACAGAGACAGAGCCCTTTCAACTAGACTTTTTATACCATAACACATAACAAAAAAATATAAAACATAAAACATAAATATAAAACATAAAAAAAATAATTTATTTGTTATCAAAAGAAGCTTAAAACAGAGCCGCTGTCTGACGGATGGCTTTTCCTCTGCTCTTAAGATGACAGTATCTGCCACCTCAGTCCTTAGTTGTAAGCCTGACCTGTAAAAAATATAGTAATAATAGTGTGGTGGGGCACCAGCACCTAGTGGCAGGTGGTTTATCTATTATTTAATGAGCTTCTAAAAACGAGAGTAAGTGTAATTTCTTGAGTCACTTCCAGATTCTTCCCAGAGAAGATTAAGTAGTATCATATGGAAAAAAAGGAATGAACTATCATTTATTTTTTTTTTTTAAATAGCCCGGAATAAAACCTCGCTTCTGTGTGAAGGTAACGGATCTGAAATATATTTGCGTAAGTGTTTTTCAGGGGTGGCAGAACGCAGCGTTCAGAACTCTCAGGCTGGCTGTGTCAGGTGAACAGCTCTGTGGGCGGGCTTCTGGCTGCCTGGAAATGTGTTTTTGGTTGTTTATACTTGGATGCTTTGGATGGGAATAGTCAGGGAGTTAGCCTTTCATTTCAGGCAGAGGAGTGTGGTGAATTAGACACGACTTTGGACCCGGGTCCCAGAGAACTTGGTTCTCATCCCGGACCAGTTACTTACTAGCTGTGTGGGCAAGTCACTTCATTTGTCAGAACCTCCCTCTTTCCTTTTGTAAAATCAGGAAGTTGGCTCATCTGTGTGGTCCCTTCTAACATTGTGTTTTTGTGAGTTGGAGTCTGAGCATTTAAAGTGGGAGCTTATAAAGGGTCATTGGAGCTATGTAGTCCTAGTTGCTACTCAGAGAGGCTGAGAAGCTGCTAGGTGACACAGAGCAAGGCTCTTGTGGGGCAGGTCCCTACTTCAAGTCCCCTAAAGGTCTCATGATCTTGGAGGTCACTGGTCCTTCCCTAACCTTTCTCTTTAAAACAAATGTGTCAACGAGGTACCTGGGTGGCTCAGTTAGTTGAGCGGTTCTTGATTTTGGCCCAGGTCATGATCTCAGGGTGGTGGGATTACATCCCATGTCAGCCTCCACACTCAGTGTGGATTCACTCACTCTCTCCCTCTGCCCCTCTCTCCAGCTCATGCATGCATGTTCTCTCTCTCTCTCCCCAAAACAAACAAACAAAAAAAAAAAAAAGAAAAGGAAAACACAAAAACAAAACACATCAGGCCTCTTCTCTATTGTCATTAAGCTGTATTTCTGTCGTATTTATTCAGATTTTCCATAAAGAATGATAGGGTTTTTTTTTATAAAAAGTTTTTATTTATTTTTGAGAGAGAGAGCAAGCAGGAGAAGGGTGGGGGGAGGGGGGAACAGAGGATCTGAAGCAGGCTCTGCTCTGATAGCAGTGAGCCTGATGCAGGGCTCAGACTCATGAACTGTGAGATCATGACCTGAGCCGAAGTCGGAAGCTTAACTGACTAAGCCACCCAGGCGCCCTGAGAATGACAGGTTTTAAGAAAATCCCTGAAGAACAATAAAAACTCTCATCCAGGATAGGCCCCTTTAACTAGTTTTTCATCATGATGCCATTTCTTCCTGTTGCATTTGTTTATTGGTTCATTCATTCATTCAATAAGTATTTTTGAGAGTCTGCTGAGTACCGGGTATTACTGGATACTTAGACACAGGTCCTACCTTCAAGAAGCTTTTTACCCTGGTAGTGATGCCGTCAGTGTGTTGCATAAACTATATATATACACATATACATAATTCATATATACACAGAATTCACATATATGAAATTATAGCTACTTCAAATTTTAGCAAAGCTTGGTATGCAGCAAAATTGTTCTTTGTGTTGGCTGCACTGAATTTTGCTTTGATATTTTTCCCTCAATTTATAAGTAAAGTTGCTGTAAATCATAGTAAAGAGCGAGTCCTCTTTGGCATTCACCATGGAGATGATGTTGAGGACATTGACATTATTCTGCGGTAGCCTTCTTGTGAAGGTCCTCAGTGGGCATTTCCTTGAAGCCTAAGTTTACTATAAAATGAGACAATAAAAACAACAAAACTTAGTGTACCCTGAGTAACTTGGAGGGATTTTCCCCTCCTTGTGATGGTACATTTTCTCCATTGTCATTCATGTTTTCTTGTTTAGTTTTGACCCTGAGGAGGCTCAGAGTTGAATTCTGTTGTTCATGTAGCACTTTCCTGCCTCTGTAGCTTTCCCTCTATTGTGTTTCCCTGTGTGGGTTTTATTATTTTATTACTGTTAGGTAAAATAATAACCACTATATGGATGGTGCTTCATCGCTTACAAATATTTTCAGAAAAATCTTGTCAGATTCTTGGGACCGTTAGTTTCATGTCTTAAGTCCCCATTTACATATTTTCTTCTCATTTCTTTTAGTTTCAGAAGTTGGGTTTGAAGCAAGTATTTCCAGGAAATCCATTAAGGAATGAATTATTCAGTAGAACAGGCTCAAAGTTAGGACATGGGTTTATATGACACAGGCAAGGAGATGTAAAGTTATATAAAGAGAAAATACTTCAGTACAGAAATCATCTTCAGGGTAGTTTATTCATCCAAAAGATCACACACAGAGCTCAGTGTTTGAAGTCAGAAAAAAGGAAGGTGAACATTTGGATGAAGAGACTGTTGGGTTGGCGTGACTTTTACTACTGTTTTTCCTTTGGAAGATGGACCAAATTGTGAGCCTTGTGGATTTCATGTGTTGAGAATTTTAGCTAAAATAGATACTTATGTTGAGACATTTCCTAAATTCTACACCCACATTCTCAGTCTTTGTGTTACTGCCAGTAACACATTTTACAAAATGCCAGAATTGCATTTTATTCTTTTAATACTGGATTAAATATATATTCAAGAGAAAGAGTGCATTTAATTTACTTTTGGCTCAGTAATAATTTAAAGTATGAATGGAGATAATGTAATTCTGTTGTCTGTATTGGCTGTTAAGATGTTTGGACTCAAATACATTTATGTGTTTCCAAATTTGACAGATAGGGGTACAGAGTGCAGACTCTTTCCCATGTCTGTTCCCACCCTCACAGGGCAGCTCTCCNCCTGTTTTTACACTAATGATGATGTGCTACGTTCATTGTTCTATGACGTATGCATTTATGTTCACTTAATTCCGAAGGGAAAAGAAAGGAAAAGTATAGAGCAGATGGGGAGTCTGTGGTATTCCCCACTAGAAACAAGTGGGGGGAGGGTCAAAGAACACAAAAACCTTGATTAGGTAATTAATCAGAACATGGAGCTATATAGTGCTGAGGTGACTTGGGTATGATCCACCATGTTTTTGTGAAGCAGTGGTGAGTTATGTGGCCAACATCTAGAGGAACTTGCTGTTTGCCTTATTATTCTTAGAGAATTTTGCCTTTGGATTTGGACATTTCCTTGTTTCTCATTTAAGTTCTAGTTACAACTGTACTCATTTGGTACTTATCTCTTTTTTTTCCATTTTACAGAGACATTGGGCAAATAATTAACTAATGTATGAGTTACTTTATTTCACATGGGAAGCTCACTATCCTCAGTTAAGAAATGTAGTACATTCACTGAGTTCTTAGTGACTTTAGGGTAAATCATGGGCTCTAACAACAGGCCCTGGGGCTTGGTCTGCCATGCCCACCCATGCTCTTTCTCTTCAGTAGACCCCTCTCTCTCCGTGTTTTACACCTCAGCACCCAAGACATTTTGGGAGGTAGAGCTATGTGCGAGCACAGTTTCTTGTACCCAGCAGCCTTTTTCATCCTTTTCCTCAGTCCAGACCGATGATCTTCTGGTATCATGTAAGTACAGCGAATCAGATTTCTCCACCTGCAAAGTAACATTTGCGAGTCTGCAGGAGGTACATCGCAGGTGCCACAGCGTGTTTTCTGTGTCTGTTCATACCCCCATCTTTCCCACGTAGCTGTGAGGAGCTTCAGGGCAAGTGCTGTGCTTACCCCTAGAGTCTGGTGCACTAGGTAGGATGCCGTGCACGCTGAACGAATGCAAATGAAACTCACTCTCCAGAGTGTGGGATACTTGAATACCGTATAAACAAATTTAGACCTTGGTTGAGGGCAGTAGGAAACAGTAAAAGAAGTGAATGCCGGAGATGGGGCAGGAGGGTGACAGATTTCCGTGGGCATCCTAACAAGTTATTCCTAGCGGCATCAGATAAGGGGAGATGTTGGGGTAAGGGGCTCGTTAGAAAGCTTTGGACAAAGGTGAGCGATGCTGGAGCTCTGCATTGCTTAGTTCTCATTGCTGTAACTAGATTTCTCGGAAGAAAAAAAGTACATCTTATATTAGATGTATATAGTATTTACAATTGAATAAACTTGACATTGGGATGCCCTTGATATTTTAAAAATACAGAAAGCCCAGTATAATAAAGGAATATAGGGAGTTAGTAACTACCTTGGAATCAGGAAGGATAATGTTTTTTAAACAATTGATATTTTTTACACTGTATTATGATAATAAAATTGAAAACTCATCAGGTGGCTGAGAAGTTTGCTTCCATCTCTTGATCCTGTAGACATTTATTCATCTAGTCCCCTCTCTATGTTTGTGGAAGCTGGAAGGATTTAAGATGGATATAATACAGGGTAATTATGTTTATGTTTCAGATATTGGACTCCAAGTGTACAGAAATCTTGCATTACTCTTTATGTACAGAAACATTTATGCAACTTTGTGTGTAAGTCAGCTCTGAATAAATGGAATCAAATGGAATGTGCTGACAGAAGTTGCTCTTTAAAGAAACACTGTGATGAACCTTTTGTGAAATAAAGAACTTTTAAAAACTGAAATCCAAATAAGCTCACTCTCATTTGCATGGTTTTTCCCAAGGCAAAGTGTCCTATATCTTCTGTGTTGATTGAATTCTGGTTGGCTAGCCACCTGACTGGTTAATAGAGTATACCATGAACTAAGTCAGCGACACTAGAGACCTCCAAAGGAAATAAAATACTCTACCGCTGTACAAAATCAGCTGTTAAATAGGTTTTAATTCTCCAGCTTGGGTGAGTGTGATTTGCATCTTTCCTAACAGACAAGCGTCTGCAAGTACAAATCCTGATGATATCCCTAGCAGCAGGCATTAACTTGCAAACCTTTGTAAGTGGATTGCATTTCCGGTATCAGGAAAGCTTCCTTACTCTTAATGCCACCATGAAAGTTTAGTCCTAGAAGACTAAGTATTACCAGTACCACTCAGATGATGCCGATTTTTTAATACACTCAAGGGGCACTGTCAAAGAACCAAAGAAATGTAAATTGAAAGGAAAACAGAAATTCTCAGGTTGTTTACTTACTTACAATTAAGGCATGCTAGAATTAAGCTAAGAAAATTACTTTGTAATTTAAACCACAGTGACAGCCTCTAGAAATTTCCAGCAGCATTCAAGAGCACTGTGGAAAGACTGGAGTTTCTGTCCCGATCCTTTTACATTTGCTTTCGTTTCATTTCATTTCATTTCATTTCTGTAAAGTCTGCCATTAGTTATTTCAGTAAAGTGTCTCTGTTCTTCGATAATACCACTAGTTGAGCTGAAGCCTTTTGGGAAACAGCATTTGGAGAGAGACCCACGGTGTCATATCTCATCCCACTGGCACGTGTCCCAGAGTGAGCAGGGCTGGAAGCTTTTAGTGTAGTTGAAAGATGCCAGTCTGTCATTTGCATCCATTGAAATTGAGCAAGAGGTTTCAGCCTGAGCTTTAATTTATACTTCCACCGAGAGCAGCTGGTGAAGGGCCACAAATTCCGTGTGAGCAGGGACCTATCAGCTGGTGTGTTTAATGGAATCCTGCTTCATCTTGGGAGCAGTTTCTGCGGCATAATAATAATAATAATGCACACTCTTGGTGAAAGAGAATGCTTGTGGTTTTAGAACATGCAGACTGAGTAGGGGTCTTGGCATAAAGGTGGTAGTGGGGGAAAGCAAATATTTAATAAAAGGATAGTGATGAGGAGAAAGCAGATATGTTCTGGGATAAGGAAAGCCACAAATACATGATCAGTTTAAGAGTTTTAAGTAATATGTTTACAAAATGTGAGCTTTTCAGCACTAGTAATACTAGGCAAAGCATCCAATCTCTAGCTTCCTTTATAAAAATCTACTTCTCCTTGAAGGGCCACTTGCTTTTGTTCAAAGTCAACCTTTTCCTCCAGGGATATGTTTAATTAAGGCCATCATCTTCCATTAGTGATTATGCCAATTTGATCATTCTTTTCACTCTTCCTGTCCTGCCCCCTTTAATTGACTCAAAAAAAATAATCTGCCACCATGTCTTTTGTTTTTAACTTGCAATACATTTTCTGCAGGACTGAGTCTATATGAGATTTTAAGCTTTGTGGGCAAAATAGAGCACTCCGTTGTAAGAGCTTCCTTCATTTATTTTTGTTCTCCAGCGCTTAATTTGACTGGTGTGGAGTTTAAGAATGGATGGGTTCTATGCCTTATTGAGGAAAACACTGAAAACGGGCCAGGTCCCACTTCACTTAATTTCTGAATGACAGTGCTTTGGCACACCCTCAGTCTCTCCCCATTCCCAGCCCATCTCGGATCATTAGGACTTGGGCTGTTGGAACTGACAAATCTCCATTTTCAGGGGAATGCACGCCTTCGTTTTTCCTTGGTGAGAAGACATAAATGCCTCTTAAAATGGTGGCTTGAATTTGTTGGGAGTTGGGAAAATCTTGCAGGGAATCAGTGGTACATGGTGGGATTCTTTTGTGAGTATGTGCCCCAGGGGATAGGGCAGGTAGAGGGAGCTCCTTTTAGAGTTGAAATTCAGCCCCTTATACTGGTGACACAGTCTGTTTTAAGTCAGGGTGGAGAAAAAAGAAAAACAATAGTAACACCTTTGGAATGACCTAGTGTGTTATGATGGAAGAATCTCAGTACAGTGAGTTTAATCCAGTGACTCCAAATAGGTGAATTACTTTTTCAAGAACTGTTTTAACCCTGGTTGGTGTGGAGCATTTGCTTGTGCAGTGGAATGCTGTATCCAGCACACTGATTGTGATCAGTGACCTTCCTACCATGGAAACTCCCTGTTACTTTTTTTAAAATTTTTTAAATGTGTATTCATTTTTTGAGGGACAGAGAGAGACACAGAGTATTAGCGGAAGGAAGGCAGAGAGCGAGGGAGACACAGAATCTGAAGCAGGCTCCATCCTCTGAGCTGTCACCACAGAGCCTGATGTGGGGCTGGAACTCACGAACTGTGAGATCATGACCTAAGCAGAAGTTGGATGCTTAACTGACTGAGCCACCCAGGCGCTCCATCCCTGTTCCTTTCTTACTTAAAAGCTTTCAGTACCGGGGCGCCTGGGTGGCTCAGTCAGTTAAACATCTGACTCTTGATGTCAGTTCAGGCCATGATCTCACAGTTGTGAGTTTGGCTCGGCATTGGGCTCCACGCTGGGCGTGGAGCCTACTTAAAAAACGAAAACAACAAGAAACCAGAAAATCAAACCTTCACTTTGACCTCCCACAGCCTCTCGGTCATGTGCACAGAGACGCTTGAGAGTCTGTTCCACCTCATCTTCAGCGATGCCCCTGTTCTGACCAGGTTCTAACTGTACCTACCTGATTGCCAGCAACCACGACGGTGTGGTTTTATCTGTTGCCAGGATGCCACTCTCTCCCTGGCCCAAATGCTCAGTGATGCCCTTGGCATGTTGAGCTTTAAGCTTAAGAATCTCCACTTCCCTGAGTCCCTCAGTGTCACATTAGGACTACCCTCTTCCAAACTCCCTTATCATCCTCTACGCATCTCTGTGTTCCAGCTTTCCACTGCTGTAGAATAAATCGCTCAAAACAGTGCCTTAGAACAGTGGCAGTCATATAGTTCGCTCATGAATCTGGAGGATTGGTTGGGCACAGCTAGGGATTTCTGGCCTGGAGTCTCGTGATCCCACACACAGTGGGCATCACATTATCCCAGAGATTCCTTTGCTCACGGTTTGGTATCGGGACCTGGAAGAGTCCCACAACTGGCCATCAGATCTGCTGGGGCTCCTGGGGCATCTCTCTCTCTTTCTGTGTCATTTCTCCACATGGCAGCCTCAGGTAGCTGGGCTTCTTCCTTGATGGCCGAAGGCCCCTGGAGTGAGTGTCCCAGGAGAGACCAGCAGAACCTGCCCAGCCTTGAAAGTCATGCACAGTTGCATTAGCAGCTCTGTATTCGTGGAGATAGATGGTCACAAAGGCCTGCTCGTCGGTGGTGGGGGAGTTACACAGACTCCACCTCTTGATGGGAGGGGTGTCATCGAATTAAGGGACATGGGTTTTTTGTTTTAGATTTTAAATTGTGGCAAAATACACATAACATACAGTTTATCATCTTCGCCATTTTTAAGTTCACAGTTCAGTGACATTGATCACATTCATATTAGTGTGCAAACCATCACCATGTTTATCCACAGAGACCTTTTCATCTTGTAAAACTGAAACTATGTACGCATCAAGCAGTAACTCCCCATTTTCCCATCCCCCCCTCTCCCCCTGGTCCCTGGGAACCACCATTCTACTTTCCGTTTCTATGCATTCTACTTCCTGTAAGTGAAGTCATATGGTAGTTGATTTTCTGTGCCTGGCTTATTGTTCTTAGTGTAATATCCTCAAGATTGAGCCACGTTATGGCTTCTGTTCAAATTTACTTCCTTTTTAAGGCTGAAAAATATTGCATCGTATGTATATCGTATGTAGATTTTATTTAATCATTCATGTGTCACTGTACACTTGGGTTGCTTCCACCTTTTGGCTATTGTGAATAATGCTGCCTTGAACATGGCTGTACAGAGAAGGACGTGTTTCAAAATCAGCTCGCTGTTATGGTTCATTCTGTCTTTTGGTGTCTTTTTCTTCACTGCACTAGAAATACTTGAGAGTAGGAACAGTGACTTTCCATCTTTAAATCCCTAAGACCCAGCACAGGCAAAAAATATATCTATTGAGTCATGAATGGGTCAATGGTTGGATGGATGGATGGTTGGATGACAAGTATCTATAGAAGATAGAAGGTTTCATTTCTGAAGTGTGGCAATGGGTATATTATGTCATATTGAAGATGGAGTCATCCCATGATATGTATCCTAAGTTAGTCACTTCTGAGTTGCACCCTATTATTTTAGTAAAATATCCTTATTGGATAGCACCTGGTACAGAGTGACATTTTATAAATATGGGTTGGGTTGAGTTAAATTGCAATTGGGAAGTGGAACTTGTAAGATGATGTTTTAATAATGTTTCATCATTTTATGTCTTCCATTTTGTTTAACATGTAATCCTGTATTGAGAAATTTTCTGAGTAATTCAAGGAGTTGTGAAGTAGGACCACTTCCTTTGTGTGTTGACTAGTTTCTACTTAATTACATTTGAAGTCTGCAGCCTTGATAATGACATATTATGTGCAAATTGTGTAATATTAGACTTGGTTTTCATTACCTCCACTTTAGCCCATCTCATCACAGGCATGGGTGGTAAAAGCTCTTTCTAAAGCACAGGCCCCTTCATACTAGTAGTGACTGTGGATGGCCTGGTGGCTTATAATAAAATTTGTGTATAGTCTATGTTGCCCTTTTATTTTTGTTAAATTTAAAGACCAGAGAGGATGGAGGACATCTGTTAATATACCAGATAAATAGCCAGAATGTCTGAGTGGCTCTTTCAGTTAACTGTCTGACTCTTGATTTTGACTCAGGTCTTGATCTCTTGGTTGAGGGATGGAGCCCTGCATTGAGCCCCGTGTTCAGCTCTGCCCTGAGCATGGAGCCTGCCTGGGATTGTCTTTCTCTTAGCCCCTCCCCTCCCAAGGCATGTATTTCTCTCTCTCTCTCTCTCTCAAAATAAGTGAATAAACACTGAAAAAGAAACAGCCATCTTTGCTTTCCTTTGCCTTCTTTTATTATCCACCCCCATCAGAGCATCATGCAAAAAAAAAAAAAACCCCACAAAACAAACATGAAAATGAAAGTGATCATAATATCCTGACTTCCTGTTTTATTTATTATAAATGAGATAAACACTAGATAGTGTTCTCCTTTAATTTCTTCATGTGTATTCTTCAAATTAATGTTTGAAGGATGGTCAGGAGTTTCCATATGCCTCATATATCTTTTATTTAGACAGTAGGGTAAAATGGAAAAGCTTTGGATTTGGAGTCAGATAGGCTTAAGTTTGAATTTTGATTCTGTCATTTACTTGTAAATGTTTTATTTGGAAAAGGTAGAACTAATAATAGTGATCTCTTGGCTAGTTGGAAAGAGTCAGTCCAACCCAGTTGAGCTGTGTCTGAAAGTCTATGTGTTTCTAGGAAATTTGATAGTAACGATTTGATCTTCAGCATCTCTGTGTTTCTGTACTTGTAAATGTAAACATGAAGAAAGCTGACCCCGCCATATTTCTGGGAACTAAGATATCAAGAAGGGATGGTTCTGCTTTATCCCTTTCTTTCTGCTTAGTATCATGGCATTTTAAGTAAAGCTGGATTTTTATTTGACAGATGGGGTAGTTGAGACCCAGAAGATTAGGTGGATGATGCAAGGCCCTGTAGCACATGGGAGGCAGAGCCAGGGACTTTGTCCGTCGTTGTACTGTATTATGTATTATATCCCTGCCGATTCTGCTCTTTTCCCAGTCTTCCCCCCACCTCCTTTGCAATCCCAATTCACTGTACATTAGTGCACTGCATACACACACACACACACACACACACACGCTGCATGGCAGAGATCAAGAAGGATGCAGTGTCCAGCTTGTTTTCCACGGGAGCCTGCCAGCACTGTTCCTGGCTAGACATGTTCGATGCTTGCTGACCACTTACAACAATAGTGTATTTGAAGGGCTAAATATAATTCCTTCTTTCTAGGTTTTCCTTTTCATTTGTAGTCTTTGAACCCATGTGACAGACATCCTCGAGGCGCCCACATGATTTTCTCTTTCTCTCAGTTTCCATGGCCTGCATATCTCTGCCCTAACTTAACACACGTATTTCTGAAAACCTCACCTTCTGCAACATCGTGCCATCAAATGAATGTGGCTTATGGGAAATACGTAGGGTTGGGCCAACTACTCTAAACCTATGCCACTTTGCCAGCAGGGCGCTAACAGAAACAATAAAAAGTAGAGTAAAAACAGTAGCACAGTTCAGAAGGCATATTAAATTCTTACTGTATACATACGTATTGGGATAAATGTAACTTTAAATTATGAAGAAATGTGGGCTGCTTGATGGAAGTGGATGGAAGGGAAGAAATGAGGCTGGTGAGGATTGAGAGACGAGACGGAAGTGACAAAGATCTGAGACCTTTGTGTGAGGTGCACTTAGAAGATCTGGGGCCCAGAAGCCTCAGGCCGTGAGGGGAACGGACACATGGGTTCTGGTGCTGTATGGAATGTCAGCTTTGCTGTGTGGCCTGTGGAATGTATTATTCATTCGCAATTTGATGGACTTCAGATATTCAAGTGGCCCGTAAAATATTCGTGAACCCTGGACAGTGCATGGAGATATCTCAGAGGAATTTTCCAGAGAACTTTATTTAATACCTTGTTGCTGGTCAACTATGGGAACCATATGACAAAAGGCCAAGGACAGAGTCGCGGAGCTTCTCAAGGGTGTAGAACCTGGAGCAAAATCAGTGAGCAAAAGAGCAAACTGCTGGGATGGGATAGAATCCTTTGTGGGGGCAAAAGACACCTTTCCCCAATTAGGGGAACAGTTTCAACAAACACTGCCTTCTCAGGGTCGATAGCCTGTTTCTGTCTTTTATTTTTTACATCTCATTTGTTATGTTTAACTTTTTAAAAAATACTAATACTGTGGAAATGCATTTTGTGTCACCTGTGACCAGTCAAAAGTAGATATAAGCAGCATTAGTGCCTCTAACTGCATGGGTCTTGAAAGGTTTGGAGATGATGGGGAGTGGCTGGCTGAAACTGTCCATGGGCAGTTGACCGGGGCTCCTGGCTAACTTGACCTTCGATTCTGTCCTCACCAAACCTCCCACCATCCTCAGGGCCTATCATGTGGGAGCCCAGTGTACCCCTGTATCTCACAGAGGTCTGTGCCGGGTAAGCTGGGGGATGGTTTATGCCTTTCTGAGTCTCTGGGATTGCAGAGGTGAGGGGGCTTTGTAGAATAACAGGTGACAGGAGAGACTAGAAAATAGGGCTAAATAGGAGCAGGAATATGAATTAGGAGCCAGCAGTGCAGGTTGGAATGTGTGTCCTATGTCCCTTCTGGGAATAACTTCCTAGAGTAGCTGTCAGACACTAACCACAATATTAGGACTCTGACTAAGAGTCACATGTCTGGGTCACCCTGCAGAGGTTAGGAAAGGCAGACAGTCATCCCTCAAAGCTGGATGGAGCAGAGGTGTCCCCTAGTGGGTGGTAACTGAGCAGGTCTTAAAAGAATGGACAGGATTGGGTTAAATGGAGATGGTGTGACTGTAGGGAAGGAAAGTGGGGCTGAGAAGAGTTTAGGAGAAGGGAAAGATACAGAGTGTTCCTTGGGACATGTGGGGATGATCATTGTGATGGCCACAGACCTCATTCCTGGAACTGCAGGGCAACTGATCTTCTATTCTTCCCTCCCCTCCCCTCCCCTCCCCTCCCCTACCTTCCCCTTCCCTCCCCTTCCCTTCCCCCTTTTCTGTTTTCTCTTTTCCCTCCCCTCCCCTCCTCTCCTATCTTTTTCTGTTCTTTTTTTTCTTTTCTATTCTCCCCTCCCCCCTTCCCTTCTCTTTCCTTTCCTTTCATTCCCTTTCTTTCTACAATATTCATGCCACTCCCTCAGAGAATGCTTATTGAAAATTGATGGTAATGGCCATATGGGAAGTCTCAGAGCTTATCTAGGGTTTGGATCCCTGGAGCATAAGTGGTGGGTGGAAAGCAGATGGATGGGGCAAGAATACTGTTCTCTTCCTACCAATGACAGTTGATTATAAGTTATAAAAACGGGCATTTCCCTTGTGGTCCTAGTTTCTAAGATTATTGAAGGTTATTAGTATTTATTATGACTGCTGCTTCAGCAAATGGATCAAAGAATGACATTATTTAGATTTAACAAGGTTGGACTTACGGCTTTCATTAACCGGGGTCATCTAAATCTAAATATGTGTCTTACTTTACTGTGGCCCTTGTAGAAGAATCCGAGGTACATTTACTATATCTCTGAAGTCCCACAGTCAGTTCTGTTTCTCTTTCACTTGCTCTCTGTCAAGCTTGTGTGTGCATTAAAATACTGGGCCGGGAAGGGATTGCATTGTTTGTTAAATGGAAATTATACTCAGCATTGAGGCTTTGAATGTATGAAGAGAGAGGGCATTTGGACTTTCCTTCCTTTTTAAGATGCAGTTAAACTGACATTCAGAACAATGGTGGGAAAGTCCTAATTAGTATATGAAGGATGGTAAAATAAACGAGGTGGGCAGTGACTTACGGAAGGCATTTATAAACTCCTCACTCCACAGCTGTGGGCTTAGGGGAGGGTGGGTTTTCTCTGGTTTTCTGCAGTTCCGCCCAGCTCCCTTCTAGGTCCGCCCCCAAGAAGAGAGGTGCTCCCTAGAGCTGGGGATCTTTCCTTTGGAAGGCGGCTGGGAGACCTCAAAAATGGGATCTGCCCCCTCCTTCTCTATCTGGGCTCTATTTTAGAGCTGCAGTAAAGATTTGAGGCTTTTTTGCAAGCTTTCAACTCTGAGGTATTTTGGAAAACTGTAATTTTGTTTGTTCTCTGCTGTATGCATGTGGTTTCTTAAAACACAAGTGTGATTATTTTCTGCATCCTTTCCATAGCAAACACTCCCCCTAAACTACAATCTCCCAAAGAGGGTTCTCAGTGCACTTGACACACAGTCTCCTTTGGAATGCTTACAGAGAGTGACTGTCTGTACTGTGAACAACTTGTTGCAGTTTTGAGCCCTGCTAGGTAGCTTCCGACCCCGTGTTGGTCTTTGCCTCTTTCATGTTCCGCAGCCAGATGTGCCCAGTGTGCTGTGTATTTTCCAGCGAGCCATGAGGCACTATGAAACCTGATTTGATGACGGTGAGGGGGTTCTATAAGATAGCACTTAGGTTGGGGCGCCTGGGTGGCTTAGTTGGTTAAGCGTCCGAGTTTCGCTTAGGTCATGATCTAGCTAGCGGTTCGTGGGTTCGAGCCCCCGTCGGGCTCTGTGCTGACTACCAGCTCAGAGCCTGGAGCCTGTTTCAGTCTGTGACTCCTCTCTCTCTGACCCTCCCCTGCTCACGCTCTCTCTCTCTCCTAGAAATAAATAAAACATTAAAAAAAAAAAGATAGCACTTCGGGTAGTTTCCCCATAAAATAGTAATTTGTGGAAGACTGTTAGCATGTAGAATGGACACTGAAGCTAGATTAGTTTGGTTCCAATCCTAGCTTTTCAACACCCTCCCCCCCCCAGGTTTTTTTTTTTGT
>NW_027532407.1:3284847-3324314 GCF_008692635.1 Crocuta crocuta
CCCCAGTATTTTATTGTTTCTTTTTACTGTCAACTTTTTAATCTAGCTGGAATTCATTTTGTTATAAGGAGTCAAGTTTGGGGTTAGCTATTTATTCTTCTTATTTTTAAATGATTTTTTTCTTGTGGCAAACACATAACATAGAATGTATAGCTTTAACCACTTTTAGGTGTACAGTTCAGTGGTGTTAAGTACATTCACAACTTTCCCACCAGTTGACTCTGTGCTATGGGTCCAAATGTTTTGCCTCGCTGTGTCTTTTTTTTTTTTAATGTTTATTTATTTTTGAAGGAGAGAGAGAGACAGAGCGTGAGTGGGGAAGGAGGCAGAGAGAGGCAGACAGAATCCGAAGCAGGCTCCAGGCTCTGAGCTGTCAGCACGGGCCTTGAGCTAGTGAACCGTGAGATCGTGACCTGAGCTGAAGTTGGTCGCCCAACTGACTGAGCCACCCGGACGCCCCTCTCTGTGTCTTAGTTTCTTTATCTGCTAGTGGGAATAACACCCCCATGAAGTTTTTATGGAGACTCTGAGTTAGTACATAGAAAATGCTCAGTGGGCACAGGCCACACACAGCAGTGTTCAGTGATGATTAGTGGCCATGGCAATGTGTACTACTGGAAGACTTGCATTTGCTAGTTTGGACCATTGAGGAGCTGGTGCCCGTGTGTGTGGTGCATGTATTATGTGAAAGTGAGGGTGGTGGCAACCGTTGCGACTGGATCAGTGTAAAGACCTAGAGAATTCTCAGTGCAGACACTGGATAGTTGGCCTCATTTTTGTGTCCACATTAGCATGGGACTAAGATGCACTTTGAGCTTCAGGGGAAGAAAAGATTTTCAAAGATTTACATTTAAACTCGTTTGCGAAGAGTTAATAATGAAGAGGGAAAATCCATTTAGTCTTCACGTTTAGAGCATAACACAAGAGGCTTAAAGAGGGTGGACTTTTGAACGTATTCACAAACACTCTTTTCAGAGACTTTGATAGAAAGCTCTTGCTTTAAAAAAAAATGATGGCAACGATTATTTGTTTTCCTGGAGTCTAGATGGGTAAATGGTGTGATCATAGTGAGAGGAAAAGGAGAAGTCTCAAGAGAAGCATTTTGTTTACATTTAAGTCTTCCAGAATGTTTGAAAATAACATACCAGTCTAATATGTTTTCTTAAATAATTTGGATAAACAGCACTTCTGCTATAGCTTCTGGTAAGTGATAGTGTGAAACAGTTTCTGTTTTGTTACCAACAACCTTTTACTCTTTAGGTCAACAAGGAGTTTCTAACTAAAACTGTAAAAAAGGATGCAGAAATCATCTGAAAAAAAAAAAACATTTCTAGCCTTAAAATTCATGTTCCTACAGTAGAATATACTATTTTCAGTCACCATCACAAAAATGTCTTTCTTATCGGTGCTGCTCTAGCTACATGTGAACTTTAAAAACGGGAAAACCAGGCACTTTGTAGATAGTCCACTCTTTGTTTTATGCTTTTGGGACTAAGAAAAAAAAATTGCCCAAGGAAATATTTCTGGAAGAAATCAAACTTTTCAAATGCCTTGGTAGTTTAGCCTACAATATTTTTGTTATTTTAGGAATGGGTAGTGACCCTAAGTGTAGCCGAAAGAATACACATTTGTAAAGCGTGGATCGTGATTGGTTCCTAAGAAGTGAGTGATAATGTAGCAAATAATTCTGTCATCATATTACATGCAGTTGGTCAGGGGGTCAGCATAAGACCTTCATTATCGCTGAATTGTGTTATAAACACGTGGGGTGGAGTGCTGTAGTGGAAGTAACACTGGATTTTGGTTCAGGAAGTCTGAATTCCAGCTTGCCATGGAGCCAAGCCCTTGGGTTTGAAGAAATTGTGATGGGAAAGAGAAAGGCATTGCTTAACAGTAGCAGCTTCTAGAAGGTTGTTTTCTAGTTCATTTTCTTTCCTCATTTCTCACATTTTTCCAGGATGACGTCAGGTATAGTGACTCCTTATTTATATGCTAAAGTCTTTCAACCTACAGTTTACCCAAGGCCCCTCTTCCTGGCCTCCTGACCCACAATCCAGTGACCAGCAGATCACTCTGCTTGGTTGTGACATAGATATCTTAAATCAGTACATCAAAAACTAAACTCATCTGACACCTCTAACCTACCACTACTCTGCTTCTTTTCCTGCGTCCCTTTTGAGCAAGGAGCATGGTCCCAGGCATTTACCCAAGCCAGAAACCCCAAGGTGCCCTCAGTCATTCTTTCTCCTCACTTTCTATGTTTAACTGATCCCTAAACTCTGCCAGTTTTACTTCAGAAATGTCTTCCCTGTCCATTCCCTCCTGATGATGATGATGGTGGTGGTGGTGGAGGTGGTGGTGGTGGTGGTGGTGATGATGGTGATGGGGTCCATTCCTCTATATCAACTTCTTCACCTTAGTTCGGGCCTTCCTCATTTCTTACCCGGAACTTTGTGGCTGTTGTCTTTTACAACTGGTTCCACTGATCCCTGCTCAACATCGATCCCATGTGCCTCCGCCATAATGCCAGTAACGGTTCCTCAACACCTTGCCTTTCAAAAGATACAACCTGAATCCAGCCACTTCTCTTCATTTCTGCTCCACCACTCAGGTCTATCCGCCATCTTATCTTGTCTGGATTATTGCAGTAACCTCCTCATGGGTCTTTCACTCACTGTCCTTGCTTCCTCACAACTGTTCTCAATGCAACATCTAGTAAGATCTTTTAAGAGGTGAGGAGATCCTACTCAAAACCTCCCAGTGCCCAGTAAATGCCAAATCTTGACCAAATAGAGAGGCCTACGCGGTCTGCACACCCATGACCTCCCTGGTCTTAGTTTCTTATTTTCGCACCCTTGTTCCCTCTGTTTCCATTTGCTGTTCCCCCTGGGGTGAAGGCTCATCCCCCCAGGGTGCTCCCATGACTTCCTCTCTTACCTCCACCCACTACACCTGATGTGTGAATTCTCCCTGGTCACTCTATTTAAAATCACAGGCCCCTTCTCCGTACTTTCTGTTCCCTTTTTCTCTCTAGCATGTGCCACCATCTACATACTCTATTTTTTACCTGTTGGGTTTATTCAGGTCATCTCACCTGCATGTAAGTTCCAGAGGGCAGACATTGTGCCAGTGTTCATATAGCGGGTGCCCAAGTATTTGTTGAATGCCTCTGCAGAGAAGAAGCTTCCCCCAAAGAAAATTATAATTCATATCCCATTTCCTTCTCTGAACAGTAGAAGTTTCATTTGAAATTTCAAGTTCTGGTTTTATCTAAAAGATAACAAAGCTGAATTTAAAATTCCCCAACACGATGTATGTACTTTCAAAAAAAAAAAAAAAGAGGCACATACAAATGGAATCGTAATTTAGTTTCCTCTGAACATTTTTTATACATGTAAAATATCATTAGTAGTAAAAACACTATATCCATTATGTACAAGAAAATTCCTATGGATTTTCAGATAGACTCAAATATAAAATTTGTTCTCATATTGACTATTACATTTAATGTTATAGTAGCTTTAGATTTCCTGAATTTTATCTTAAAAAATATCACTGGTAGTATCTTTGAGTGTTTTTAAAACATTTTTTTAATGTTTATTTTTGACAGTGAGAAAGAGAGAGAGCATGAGTGGAGGAGGAGAGAGAGGGAGACAAAAGACAAAGAAAACAAGTAGGCTCCAGGCTCTGAGCTATTGGCATAGAGCTCGCCCTGGGACTCAAACCCATGAACCTTGAGATCATGACCTCAGCTGATGTTGGACTCTTAACTGATTGAGCCACCCAGGTGCCCCGAGGGTTTTTTGATGGAGTTTGTGATAAAGTTTGTGGTCCTCCTTCGACCTCATTAGCACATGTTGAAACTTGTGGATAGCTGTTGAAATTTTGCCTCATTTAAAATTAATCAACCACTGATAGTTAATTAACATCATATGGTGTAAATTTTGAATTCTGTTTGATTTCTTACTCAAAACGATGGCTCTTACCAAGTACTTACCACAAGTATAGTAGTTGGAAATTTTGAATGATGGATTATCTGGCTGCTGGGGCTATGATTTACTTCACGGTTAATAAAAGGAAAGATTCAGTTCTTTATCTTAGAGCTCTTTAAAAATGTACCAGTACATTCCCATGCCTTTTAGAAAGTCTCCTGGAGGGCCAATAATTTCATTCTATTTAAAGACAATTAAAAATCTTACATGGTTTTATGCCTGAGATTATTTACCACATTGTATAAAACAATGGTAACAGTTTTTAAGTTTATTAATTTATTTTGAGACATGCAAGTGGAGGAGAGGCAGAGAGAGAGAGGAAGAGAGAGTCCCACACAGGCTCTGCACTGCTAATACAAGCCCAGTGCGGGGCTCGATCTCACAAACCACGAGATCATGATCTGAGCCCAAGTCAGAAGTCGGACGCTTAACCGACTGAGCCACTCAGGGGCCCCTAAGAAAAACCATAGTATTTGATTTGCCTCTACAAGGCTCTTTTTAATAGGCGAGACCAAATCAATAATACATGTGAAGTGCAATGTAAACTATAAAAGCACTCCATCCTTTTTACCTTGGGGGAAGGTAGTATAACTTTCTTAATGTTGTTTTTGGCTATTTTTAAAGTATATAATAAAAGAATCTAATTAATTGATGATTATGGTTCACTGAAGCTAAATAGACTATTTCACAATATATTTGATTTCAGAAGCTTCCAACAAAGGTAAAAACCCTGGAAAAACTTTGTGGCTCTGTCACTTTTATTAGAAAGGGCTTTCTTTCTGGCAAATAACTATTCCTTTATGGTTGAGGGTTTCAGCATTTAGGTAATCATCAGCTCACAACAGTGCATTGTTTCATTCTTGATAGTGAGCCTGGAATGATAATAAAACTCAGGCAAGTCTGAGACCGTAGAGTTCATAGTTTGCTCCCATGCCTTCTCCCCCCACTCTATGTACAGAAGTCCACTCCCTGCCTCTGACTGCAACACAATGTAACGTAACGTAACTCCAGTGTAAGTTTGGGCATGCTCAAAGTCAGTGTTCCTTAGAGCCCTTGGGACCGACTCCCTTTCTTTGCATTTCCCAGATCATTCCTCCTTCAGAGCTCACAGCACCTTTACTGACTTGCAGCTAGTCTTCCTCTGGTTATGGTATGACGGAAGCTATCCATGAACTGGCTGCTGAGGGACTGTGCTCAGCGCTCAACTTTAGTCAGGCCAGAGGTATTTGTTACATTTTGAATACTGCCCACGTGCTTTAGCAACGGCCCTTGAGCTCTGTAGCCACATCAGAAGAGCAGTGGGTGTTATATGGAAGCCAACTGGACAATAAACTATTTAAGAAAAAATAAAATAAAGTGTACAAAATGTACAATGTAAAACATAAAAAAAGAAAAAGAAAAGAAAAGAAAAGAAAAGAAAAGAAAAGAAAAGAAAAGAAAAGAAAAGAAAAGAAAAGAAAAGAAAAGAAAAGAAAAGAGGAAAGAAAAGCCTGGGAAACACTTCCCGGTCTGGCAGCCCAGAGGACCCAATCCTTACCCTCCCCTCACAGCCCCTGTGCAGGGGCCCTGTCTGCCCTGCCACAGGGCTGGTCCCAAACACTCCCTACTCCCTGCCCCGGGGGTGGGGGGGGGTGTCCCAGCAAAGCCCCATGCTGCTGCCTTTTCTCATCTGGGCTCCTCTGCAGCCTGGGGTGTTGACCTGGGGTGTTGACCTCAGCAGGGCGTGTGCTGACCTGCAGCTCTGCCCGTTCTTACACCTCTCTGCAATTTACAGACGCTCCGCTTCTCTCTTACTTTCTGTTCTGTGAGGTTGTTAGAGCAGAGGCTGGGGGGCCTGGTTAGATTTCCTTTCTTAACCGTCCTACGGTGAGCTCCAGGCACTGCTGCTTTAGACGCATCATTTCACTTTCTTAAAACATTTTTTTAAATGTTTACCTATTTTTGAGAGACAGCGTGAGAGCAAGAGCACGAGTGGGGGAGGGGCAGAGAGAGGGAGACACAGAATCCGCAGCAGGCTCCAGGCTCTGAGCTGTCAGGACAGAGCCCAACATGGGGCTCGAACTCACAAACCCTGAGATCATAACCTGAGCTGAAGTCACATACTCAACCGATTGAGCCACCCAAGCGCCCCCCCCCACCTTTTTTTGAGAGAGAATGAGCAAACAAGTGGGGGAAAGGGGCAGAGGGAGAGAGAATCCTAAGCAGGCTCCATGCTCAGTGTGGAGCTTAACTCAGAGCTCGATCCCACCATCCTGGGATCATGACCTGAGCCACCCAGGTGGCCTTCAGTGTTTCTTCCCAACATTTCTGAGGTACAGATGCGCCCCCCCCCAAACGACTGGCACTGTGATGAGTGAGGGTGCTACTTATTTACAGATCGAGGGATGGAGCTGGAGAAGACGGTCAGGTGAGCGCTAACGTAGTGGTACCTGGCCTCAGAGCTGCAGGAGACCCTTCATGCTGTAGACGTGCTGCCTGTCCCTGTGTCATTCCTCAAAACTGTCCCCTTCTCCCAGGCATCCAGCTTGTGGGGTTAGTAGTTTCTGGTATTCTGGGGAATTTTACATTCCAGGATAATGTTTATATTTTTTTTATTGTTTTAGGAAACATTCATACTTTTTCTAATTGTGATAAAAATAACAGCATAAAATTTACCAGGTTAACCCAGTGTAAGTGTGGAGTTTCGTATGCTCACGTGGTTGTGGCGACCGTTACCACCATCCACGAAAAGAGTTCCCTCCAGGGAACTCTTTTTATCTGTGGACCTGAGCAACAGTCAGCCCTCCGTCCTGCCTCCCCCACCCCCTACCCCCATAATGACCCTTCTCCTTTCTGCCTCTCTAAGCTTCACTACTCCAAGAACCTCATCCAGGTGGAATCATACAGTCTTTGTCTGTTTTGTGACTAGCTTATTTCATTTAGCAAAATGTCAAGTTTTATCCAACCTGTAGCACGTGTCAGGACTTTCTTCCTTTTTAAGGCCCAGTAATATTGCATTGTGTGCATGTACCTTATTTTGTTTATCTGTTCGTCCTTTGCTGGGTTTCGGTTGTTTCTATCCTTTGGATATTGCAAATAATGCTACTTAAAGCATTCATGTTTAATAAGAAAGTTAGCATTTCCCCTTCCAATTAGCATGTCCCATTTTAATGATGGGCTGCTTTTATTATGTTACCAAGCCAAAATTGGCTTCAAGCAAATGGGAAATGATTTCTTGTGCAGTGAAGCCTTAGCTAAACAGAATCCCCAGGAGATGGGTCATAACAGAGGGGCTGTAACCCCCCAAATGTTTTATTTTCAGTAATTTTACATGAAAACATTAAAATAATTACTTACGTACTTGTGTCTTCAACAGAACATTTTAAACACAATCCTTAAATATGTGAACTGTTGCTGGATCATTCAAAGTTGTTTCTCTTGCTCTTGTGTTACGACTACATTGTGCTATAATATTTAGGTGGGCCCTGACATTGCATTTTAATTTTTAAATTTAAGATACTTAAAATTTAAATTTTTTTAATGTTTATTTATTTTTGAGAGAGAGAGAAAGACAGAGACAGAGACAGAGTGTGAGTAGGGGAGGGGCAGAGAGAGAGGGAGACACAGAATCAGAAGCAGGCTCCAGGCTCTGAGCTGTCAGCACAGAGCCCGACGCGGAGCTTGAACCCATGAACCGTGAGATCATGACCTGAGCCAAAATCAGATGCTCAACCAACCAAGCCACCCAGGAGCCCCTAAGATACTTAAAATTTGAATTATAGGTCGATTCCATGTTTGTTGCCTTTCTTCGTTGGAAGTGTATTTTCTTACACTGCCTCTCTTTTCCTCATCTGTTGCTTCTAAAATGCTGTGGGAACAGTTAATAATAGCATTTGTTAGAATTGTGTTTAAGAGTAGAAAGCTTGGGGAAAAATAGTAGAAAGCTTGGGGCGCCTGGGTGGCTCAATCAGTTAGGCGTCGGACTTCAGCTCAGGTTATGATCTCACAGTTCATGAGTTTGAGCCCCGCATTGGGCTCTGTGCTGACAGCTAGCTCAGAGCCTGGAGTCTGTTTCAGATTCTGTATCTTCCTCTCTCTCTGATCCTCCCCTGCTCACACTGTCTCTCTCTCTCTCTCTCTCTCTCTCTCTCAGAAATAAATAAAACATCAAAAAAAGTTTTTTAAAAAGAACAGAAAGCTTCTTTTATAGGTGCTTTTTTTTAAATTTTTTTTTAATGTTTTATTTATGTTTAGGAGAGAGAGAGAGAGAGACAGCGTGAGTAGGGGAGGGTCAGAGAGAGAGGGAGTCACAGGCTGAAACAGGCTCCAGGCTCTGAGCTGGCAGTCAGCACAGAGCCCGACGCGGGGCTCGAACCCACGAACTGCGAGATCATGACCTAAGCGAAAGTCGGACGCTTAACCGACTAAGCCACCCAGGCGCCCCTCTTTTATAGGTGCTTTAAGTGCAGTGATTATACATCGGGGCAGGAACTACCCCCTTCCCTCCCAACCTCAGGCCCATATATATGCTGGTCTTTTAAACATCTATAACCTATAATATTTTTTTTTGGCAGTGCCTTGCATAGGAGAGGTGCAGTACCTCTTCAGTACTTTGTGGGCATAAGTATCACCTACTAATAAAGTCACCACGCCAAGAGTCTAATCTGTCACCGTGTGCTTTTTGGCATTTACCAAAACGAATTTCTATTTCCTTTTTCTCCTGCAGCCTTCTAAAGGGACCTTCCAACCAGCTTACAAATGTTTCACTTAAAATACATTATTTTTTTTTAAAAATTCTTTTATCTAAGATCTGTTGTTATCACAAGGCATTTGTGCGTATGGCATATGTCATGTGCTTGTCAGTTAAGATTTTAAGCTCCTTCTCAGCCCAAGCAGTATTTTTCTTGCTAGAAATACTCAGAAGCCAGCATTAGACTATTCTTAGAGTGTTTCACTCTGTGCCAGACGCTGCTCTAAGGACTTTAAAGGCATCAGTCATCCCATTTAACCCTTTCAGTAATTTAGTGCAGCTAGTACTGTTATTACCCTCATGTCACAGGTAAAGAAATTGTGGCAGAGAGAAATTATTATTTCCAAGTCCACACAGCTGAGTGGTGTGACCAGGATTTGAACTCAAGCTATCTGACCTAAGAGCCTGCTTTCCTCCTCCATTCATTCAACGAATAGTTATTAAGCCCTTACTGTACCAGTGAACAATGCAAAATCCCAACCTTCACAGGACTAAACATTCTAGTAGGAGAGAGCAAACCTTAATAACCCAAATACAAGAGTAAATGGTATGTTGTGTGAGAAGGTTACTTAAATGCTAAGAAAAGAAGAAAATGTAGGTCAGAGTGAGGAGCTTAAGGCAGAGCTGTTGAAACTTTAAATAGGTGGTCAGTGAAGACTCATGGCTCATACTGAGGAATTATTTAACCCCTCTCTACTGTTTGAAAAGATTTTTGTTGTTGTTGATCTCTTAGAGATGTAGCCTGAGATTTTGACGGACTCCCTCTAAACTTTGATGTACCTGCTTATTATTTCTGTTCGTTTAGCCCTGGAAGTGTTAGGTGGTTTTATCCCCAGAGTCAAGGATGAGCCTGCCCAGAGGCTCTGCTTCATTGTGGGATTTCCACATGTGCAGGTGCCGCGGGAGGTTCCCCATGGGTGCTGAGTCATGGGGAGGGGGTGTCTGTGCTGAGAGAAAGGTTGAAGTGAGGGGCAATCAGGTGCCACATTGTGGGGCAGAAGGAGGAAGTTGAGCAGGGACAGAAAGCTATAACTGAGATTCTCTTTTTTTTTTAATGTTTATTTGTTTATTTTGGGGGGGGGCCGTGGGATGGGGCAGGGGAGAATACCGATCAGGCTCTGTACCGTCAGCCCAGAGCCCGATGGGGGGCTCGATCTCAGGAACCTAGAGATCATGACCGGAGCCGAAACCAAGAGTCAGACGCTTAACTGAGGCCACCCAGGCGCTCCTCGCAGAGATTCTCTTAAGGAGACCCCTGCCTGCCTAGGTGCAAGGGGCTATGGATTCTCCAGCGAGGGCAGGTGGTCTCAGACCGTGCTTCTACCTAAGGACTGTCTCTGCACTGCGGTCCCACGAGTGACCAAGCAGGAGGGTGGAGACGGCCAGGCATAGAGCATCCCTTCCCGGTGTTAGGAAACTAATAGGCCCCCTGCTTTAGCTGGTGGCTCAGCAGATTAGATTTATATATGAAGGACCCCCGTTTCATCCCGTTAGTGAAATCTCCTGATTAGTGCTAATATTCCAAGATTGAACTCTCATGACATGTTTATTGTTCAGCTTGAAAAATACCTCCCGTATGGTTTGGGCTGGAACGAGACAGGATTTTAACTTCCAAGCTTCGGGCTCTTCTTCCGCCCAGAACGCCAGACATTGCAAACGCGGCTCGCGGCTGCACGGGCCCCGCAGCGCCCCTGGCGCACGGCTGCTGCGCCTGACAAGTCAGGATGTTGTTGCCGGGCTGCTGGCCTCGTCCCCGCGCCTCCCGAGGCACCACTTTCCTTTTTTATACAAAAACAACATCGCTCTTCTGACGGTGCTGACTGCACACCAGATTCCATCGACTGTTTTTCTACCCTCTCCCTGCTTATTTTTATTCATTTGGCTGCTTTATTTTAGGGATCCGCAAAGCTTGTGTTGGCCGCGGGGAAACGTATTGTTTTATTTCTGGCTGCACAGCTCTCATGCCAGTGCTTCAATTAAGAAGCGGACGTGGGGAGGACGTGGTTCTGGGCTTCCGGTTTGCTGCCTGGGAGTGTTTGCACAGAGCCGTGGGGCTCCCCCACTCTGCAGGGCAGGGCAAGACCCCAGGGTGCGTTTGCAGCGAAGAAGGATGGTGTCCAGCTCGGGGTGCGAAATGGCACCCACCGATGCACATGCTCTTTCTGGAGAAAAGTTTTAGCACCTGGTTAAAGGTCACTTACTTTTAGTACAGTGTTGTGGGGTCTTTGAACGTCTCCTGCTGGGGCATCTGAAATGGGTCTCTTAATTTAAACAAACAAGAGATCCCCATATGAACAGGACTCCCTTTATTGGAGTCCTATGAGGCAGAATCAGTAATAGTTGAGAGCAAGGCTTTGAGGTCATACCTACTGGTTTACCTCTTCGTTACTTACTAGCTATGTATCCTCAGACAAGTTACCTAACCTCTCTGTGCCTTAGGGTCCACACCTAACTGAGAGCTATACCAGCACCTGCCTCACTTGGCTGTAGTGAGAAACCAACGAGGAAAAAAGTTCCTATGATGCTAGTCAATTCATAATACATAAACTCCCTTCCAGGTCAGATTTTTGCTATTCTGAAAAAAAAACTCAACTAGTTTTTGATATACTAGTGGAGAATAATTTTGGGGAATACTGATGAATAGTTAACTCTGGATTAACTCAGGTTTCCTTTTCCAAATTAGGATTCTTGGTAAGGTACCAGTGGGCACTCGAAACTAGACCCCTCTTGGGCCTCCTTGTCGGCCCCAAGCTTTGCGCCACCTGTTGGAGAGGCATGGTTTAGGTAGGGAGACTGAGAGGCTGAATCACCTACTCAACTGCATTTCCCCTAGAAGAAAGGGGATCAGCGGGTCGTCCAAGATATCCTGATGCCGGAGCTGCATCCTAAAATTTATGGCCATGAGTCCCAGGCTTCAGGATTTCAAAAAACTTTCCAAAGGATTACAGTGTACCAACAAGGCTGAGAAATAACTAGGCAAATGTTTGACTTAGGAAAGTAGCCCGTAAGCTCTACCACTTTAGAGATAGTACCTCTATATATTTATAACAGAATTAGAAACAGAAAAATAAACAATAAAAATTAATACACATTCTCATCTGTATTTATCTCTACCTTTAAAATTTACTACCTGTCACTCAGACCTTACTGGGTCTTTTCATAGCTCCAGACCTATTTGCCCAGCTGGATTTGGTTGTATTGCAAGAGAAAGATTCTAATTTTCTTCTTAACATCGGTCTAGTATCTACGAGTACTTGTTGTCTTATCTTTCCTGGGTTGGAGAACTTTTGTCACTCCCACCTTGGTCTGTCTGTAAGTCAGTGGGATGGCCGGGCTCCTGCTTGGGCCCCGCTGCCTTCTGTCATAGCTCTGTCCTTTGCAAGGCCAAGTTAGCGACAGTCACATCTGTGTGCATGCTGCGAACTGACTACCCTCTTACAGATTTACAACTGAGTCCTAGATTTCATTCTTCTGTTGCTGCTCCTTCTCTTCTTCCTCTTCCTCCTTCCCCTTCTTCCTCTTCCCCTCCTCCCCCACCTTCTCCTCCCCTCTTTCTTCTTGAAGGATCAGACCTTGTTTTATTTCTTTGCTTTCGGCTAACAGGAAAGATTTTGAACAGATTTGTATGCCATCCCCTGCTCCCCCCAGTATTTATCATTGGATCATCTACTCTGGATTATCAAAGTCAAAATATCATAATCCACATTGACTTCAGCCCTTCTGGACAGCTTTCCCATGATGCCTGTGGATGCCCAAAGATACAAGGTGATTACTGCATTAGCCTGAGTAAAGCACAGGAAGGTCTGGTTTTTTTGCACCCTCTTTCCATCTTCCAGTAATACAGTTAATTATGAAAATAATGATGTTCAGAGACAAGTAGGAAAAGTAAGTCATGTCTTTGAAATCCATTCTAAACTCTGCAGTGAACAGAGTGCTTACGTAAGTTTAGCGTAATTACCAGTTTGGTCCAGGATCTCTACTTACCAAGTTTCCTGTAGCCGCTTCCAGAATTTAGCCCATTAGCAGACATATTGTTTTCAGCACTTTATTTTTTGAACATCATGTTTATAACTGTCTTCCCCTCTGGGTCCATGCACAAAACATGCTGATTTTCTTTTGTGATTGCATTTTGGACAAATGAAAATGCAGTGAAGATGAATTGCCATGTATTCCTAACAGTCTAGCCGAGGGACACATCATGGGCTTGCTGGCATTATTCCGTGGAGAAAGAGTGCAGGGAACTCAAGCCCTAGAGTTAGACGTACTTAGGTGTGAGTAGAACTGCTTCTGTCTGTGCCTTTGGGCAAGTCACTTATGCTTTCTGAGCCTTCTTTCCTCAGATGGTGGGAACAGTGCTTCTTGTAATGGTTTATTTATTTATTTATTTAAAAAATTTAAATTTGTTTTGAGAGAGAGAAAGCAAGAGAGCTTGAGCAGGGAAGGGGCAGAGAGATAGGGAGAGAGGATCCCAATCAGGCTCGAAGCTTTCATCGTAGAGCCCGATGCCAGACTTGAACTCAGCAAAGTGTGAGATCATGACCTGAGCTGAAACCAAGAGTCAGATGCTCAACCGATTGAGCCACCCAGGTGCCCCTCTTGGAGATGGTTTAAACGAGGTACCAGGCACAAAACTCCAGCTACAATTTGTGGTGTAAGGATGTGCTCAACGGTTGGTGATGTGATGTAACCAACTGGATTTTAGCTCTTTATTTTTAAAAAATTTTAATGTTTATTTATTGTTGACAGAGACAGAGTGTGAGCAGGGGAGGGGTAGACAGAGAGAGAGGGAAACACAGAATCAGAAACAGGTTCCAGGCTCTGAGCTGTCAGCACAGAGACTGATGCGGAGCTTGAACTCACAAACTACAAAGATCATGACCTGAGCTGAAGTCAGATACCTAACTGACTGAGCCACCCAGGCGCCCCCGAATTTTGGCTCTTTAAATGTATCTTTTCCTTTTCTGTCACAATTAGAACATCTTACTTTATAGTCTATTCTGGGTTTGCCTCCTCTCACTTTTCAAATGATAAACTCATTAAAAATAAAAATAAGTCTACATGTTTTAATTTAAAAATTTTTTCTTTTTAATATTTATTTATTTATTATTTATTTTTGAGAAAGAGAGAGACAGACTGTGAACAGAGGAGAGGCAGAGAGACAGAGGGAGACACAGAATCTGAAGCAGGCTCCAGGCTCTGAGCTGTCAGCACAGAGCCCAGTGCAGGGCTTTAATCCACAAACTGTGAGATCATGACCTGAGCTGAAGTTGGATGCTTAACTGACTGAGCCACCCAGGCGCTTCAGTCTGTGTGTTTTTTGTTTTCTCCAGAAACTATGTACTTAGTGTATGTTGATAAGTAAGTCAGTAATTCATCATATGGATAGTGAACTTAAAATAAGAAAGGAGAACTTTTTTCCTTTTTTTAAATTTTAATTTGAACAATGCTGATCTAGGCACCTGTTTGTATATAGGCATTGAAAAAGTCTAAGCTGTGTGCAGATTTTGTAATAAATTTCTTCCCTTTTGATATAGAAACTGTAACACAGACCCAGGATGATAGGGAGCTCACTGCCTGGGTAAATTCTCACTAACCATGTGGACCTGGAGGTTTGTTCATGTCGCTAGCAATGTAGCCTAGGCATGGCAGATGCCAGGTGTTTATACCTTGTCACTTTCTTCAGACACGTCATGAGCGGGAGAGGGGCAGAGAGAGAGGAAGACACAGAATCCAAAGCAGGCTCTAGGCTCTGTCAGCACAGAGCTGGACGCGGGGCTCGAACCCATGAACAGGGAGATCTTGACCTGGGCCAGAGTTGGACGCTTGACTGACTGAGCCACTCAGGCACCCCTTTTGTAACTTTATTTATAATGAAGAGCCTGAGGCCTTTCAGAAAAAGGATTCCTGAAAAAATACATACAGAACCGTACAATTAAAAACAGGGACTAAAGAGGAGATGTCATTTAAAATGAGACCATTTAAAATGAGGGCAATTTTTGTTATACCACATATGCTTCCTCTTCTCTCAGCAGGCAGGATTAGCACCATCTCTTCAGAAGCTCCACCCAGCCCTTCATGCAGCTCTTCTGGAATGTGAAGTTAGGCTTCCAGGAGGAAATTACAGGGAAGGGAAAGTGCTAAAGCTTCGCTTCCCATCTGGAGACTGTGGAGGAGACTATCAAAAGGGGCGAGAGCAGATAATGTCTTTATTCTGAGTAGTAACAAAGATCCCAGACTCAGACACCAATTAGAACATTATTCTAATATTAACTGTTAATAATGATGCTATTAATAAGTTGAGCCCAGAATTAAATATTAGCTTAATTTATAAGCTCTTATATAATTGCTTTCTCCCACCATTGCATTTTCCCCAAGCTTGAAAACAGAGCACTCCTAGAAGAGATTATATAGTAAAAATATAGATTTTACATGAAAGGACAAATTTGTTACAAAGATGTACCAGTATTTATTGTACGTGAGTTTGCATTTTATCACTTTTTCTGATATTCCACCGTTGCTGTTGATAACTATGATGAAGCAAAATCGCTTGGATTCTGAGTACTTTTGACAGAAAATACTTGAATTCTGAATATTTATTCACAAAAATCTGAGATCTGAAAAGAGTTACAGAACATTTTCAGTTGCATATACTCTGAATTTACTTATCCAGAAACAGAGACGTGGGAAATTGAGTGATTTTCTCAAACATATAACATATAACAGGTGTTATAGATTTAGAATTGGTCTGTGCCCTGGTTGGGGTGGGTTTCTATTATTGATTTGGTATCCCATGGTCTTTTAAAAGGCTTATAGTTGAGGTGCCTGGTTGGCTCAGTTCGTTGAGAATCTGACTCTTGATTTCGGCTTAGGTTACAATCTCATGGTTTGTGAGATGAAGCCCCAAGCCAGGCTCGTGCTGATGGTGGGGAGCTGGCTTGGGATTTTCTCTCTCTGCTCCTCCTGCAGTGCTCATGCTCACTCTCTCTCTCTCAAAAATAAATAAGCCTAAAAGAAAAGTGAAAGGTTTATAGTTAAAGAACAGCATTTCTCCAAAAACACCCATATCCTTTTTTTAAAAAAAGTGTTAGTGACACTGAAACTAATAATAACATTATTATTATTCTTTAATGTTTATTTATTTTTGAGAGACAGAGAGACAGACCGTGAGTAGGGGGGAGGGGCAGAGAGAGAGGGAGACACAGAATCCGAAGCAGGCTCCAGGCTCTGAGCTGTCAGCACAGAGCCCAACATGAGGATCGAACCCACAGAACTGGGAGATCATGACCTGAGCCAAAGCCAGATGCTTAACCAACTGAGCCACCCAGGCGCCCCATATTTAAAATAGATATTGAATGCAACTTTATAGTATCATTCTAGCAGTTCTCAGGAAAGGTAACATTTTGAATGTAAACTGGAACCTCAGCAGAAATTTGTGTTGAATCTGAAGGAAAAAGCACATACAAGTTTTCTGGGCAAATTTCCAGCCTTGCAGCATATGAAGACTGCCATGTCTAGTAAAGAGCTTCAGGAAGAAGGAGTTCAAGAAATTTCCAGAATTTTTTTTTTTTGGTTTCGATTTTAAACATTCATGAAAAGAAGTTTGCCCCTATATTTCCCTTAATTAAGAGCATGAGACTTCGCAGTTTGCCCTGGCATCTTAAATCTCTTTTCAAATGAAACAAAATTCTGTGTGTAGAGAAAGAATAAGAATGTTGGTAGAGGGGCACCTGCGTGGCTCAGTCAATCAAGCGTCCAACTCTTGGTCTCGGCTCAGGTCATGATCTCACAGTTTGCGAGCTGGAGCCCTGCATTGGGCTTCACGCTGTCAGCGTAGAGTCTGCTTGGGATCCTCTCTCTCTCTCCCTCTTCTCTGGCCCTCCCCTGCTTGTACTTTCTCTCTCTCTCAAAATAAATAAATAAACCTGGAAAAAAAAGAATGTTGGAAGGAAAATATATATGTGTATGCATATATAGATACATGTATATAAATGCATATGTGTATACATACATATATCTGTATATATATCTGTATATATACATAATCATGTATCTGTGTATATATACACAGATTATATTATATACATTGAATTCATTTCTATATGTAAAATCAAATAAGCAATGCATTCACATTTCTAAAGCCACAGAGCAGGATGTACAGTGGGGGGGAATCTCCCTCCTACACCTGTCCTCTCAATAAGAAACCCTTTCTCCAGAAGCAACCACTTCTACCACTTTCTTCTGCAGCTTCCATAGATGATCTATTTATACTTAAACAACTATTTAAATATTCACTTACAGACACAAATACAGTATACACTCTTTGTACCAGGCTTTAAAAAAAATGTAGAATATGTTGGAGAGATTATACCAGATCAGCACAAATAAAGCTGCTTCATTCATTTTAATGACTGCATAGTATCAGCACTTCATTATGGAATATAATGTTTCATATTACATTACACCACATGAAATATTAACATTATGTTAATATTTATTGATTGATTTCATTTTAGTTTTATTTCTATTTATTAATAGCCTATTAATGTATAACCGGACCTACACTGATATTTAGCTTGCTCTCTTATCTTTTGCTCTTTCCAACCATGCTAAAGAATATCATTTGCACACAGATGTGTCTATCTGTAGATGAGAAAGATATCTAGGTTGAATGAAGTGTATATTTTGTAATTTTGATCGGTGTTGCTAACATGTTCATTTACATCATGTCCTCAGCATTGTAATGTGTTTATCAAGCTTTTTGATATTTACTAGTCTACTAGGTGAAAAATATCCCATGTAGCTGTGATTTACACTGCTCTCATTTGAGTCAGGTTGATCATTTTTTCCTATGCTTAAGAGCCATTTATATTTCCTTTTCTGTGAGCCATCTGTTCCTTCCTTCCTTCCTTCCCCCCTTGCCTCCTTCCTTTCTTTTGTTTTTTTTTTCACAGTTTCAGACTTACTATCATTGACTGTAGAAGCTCTTTATATGTATAAAAAATTGGCCTATTGGGTTTATAAATTGTAGGACTTACCACCCTGCCCCCATTCCTTGACTGTCATTTATGTTTTCGGTGGAATTTTTGTTTGTTTTTAAATGCCATAAATTTTGTTTTTATGTGTTGATTCATCAGTCTTCCATTATGGCATTCGTAGGAAGGCTTTCTCCATTCAAAGACCATAAACACAGACTTTCCATGTGTTGTTCTAGTCCTGTTATGGCTTCACTTTTTAAAGTTAATCATTTAATTCAGCTAGGATTTACTGAGATAAAAGGAGTGAAATTGCTCATCCTTTGTTTCAGATGGCTCTCAGACTGTTTTCTGACCCTATCTCTTTTCCCTATTGACTTGAATGCCACCTTTAGTGCACACTTGATTTCCATATGTATCTTTGACCTATTTATAATCTGTTCCCTTGATCTTCTGACCTGCCCATCACACTGCCTTGTGATGTGTCTGTCTGTGTTTAGGGGAGCTGGTGCCTCTCAGCATGCCTTGTGTTTTGAGAGATACCTTGCTATTTTTGCACTGTTATTTTACCATATGAACTTTAAAGTCAACTTGTATAATAACCTCAGCAAATCAAAAAATATATATTGTAGAAGTATATTTTTTTAATTGGGAGTTCATTCCCTTAGACACATAGAGCTTAGAGAGAACTGACACTTTTTTCGATGTTGTCTTACTTAATATCAGAGTATCTTTTCAATTGTAACCTTTCTTTTTTATTGCTTAGTAGCATTTCAGAGTTTTCTTCATATAAACTTTGCATGTTTCTTCAGATTTCCTAGATGTTTTACTCTTATTATAATAAGTTAGGTTTTTTGTGTTGTATCATTTTGTGTGCGTGCATTTTGTGTGCATTTTGTGTGCGTGCATCATTTTGTAGGCTGTTTTTTAGCATATTCATTTTCTACACTGTACCTTTTTAACATTTGAAATAGTTTTTCTGTTGCTGTTTTTGGGTTTTCTGGGAAAACAATCATATTATTTGTAAATAATGATAATTATTATGTTTTTGTTTCCAATTTTTGTTCTTCTTTTCGTTCCTTATCCATGTCATTGGCTAGTATCTCCTGAATAATAGTGGTAGTGATGTCTTGATTTCACTGGTAATATTTCAAGTAGTTCAAGGTTTAGCAATAAATAAAAGAATTCTCTCTCTCTCTCTCTCTCTCTCTCTCTCTCGTGTGTGTGTGTGTGTGTGTGTGTGTGTGTAATTATGTAAGGAAATAGCCAACTGTTCTTTTATTAAGCAATTGCATTAAGAATGAATATAAATATTCTAAAACAATGTTCTGATTTATGGTGATGATGTTCCAGTTGGTAAAGTTGGTAGAGATCACTTGAAATAGGTCAGTTTTATGATATAGAAGATATACTTCACTAAAGTAGTTTTTGAAAAAGAATAAATGCAGTATTTTAATCAGTACCTGTAAAGTGTCTGTAGAGGTGATCATATGCTGTTTTGCTTTTACTTTAGTTATGTGGTGGATGGTTTAAATAATATAAAATCCTTATATTCCTAGAATAAATCCCATATAGTTATAGTATGTTAGTCATTTTTTTGTACTGCTCAGTTCTGCTTGCTAATTTTTAAATTTAGGATTTACATCAGTAGTTGGAAGAGATTCATAAAGAGTTTCTTTTTTGGGTATTTTGTTGGCATTGGTATCAATAATATGCCTTACTGTTCAAATAACTATTTAGAAACTTTCCTTCTTTTCCCTTGTGTGGAATAGTTTCAATATTATCAGAATTGTCCCTTTAAACCTACTTAGAATTCACCTCTGAAGCCATCTGGGCCGGTTTTTGTTTATTTATGTACTTTTTTCTTGGAAGGTTAGTCAGGAGGGTAACCCTTTGACTCCTATTTTATTATAGTATTGACTTGTTTCAGTTTTTTTTTTAATAGAGTATGATTCTTTAAGTATACATGATATATTATTTAATAAACATCTTCAGTTCGTACTGATTGAGTCCTTCCTCACTCAGACTGATTGAGATGATTGATGTTGAGTTCTAGTATTCAAGAGTGGTAGCTCTTTTATTATATTGGTTATTTCTACCATTCCCATATTTATATTTTAAGGACTATTCCACATTTTTATCATTGAGATAGTAGTATGGTAAACCATGCTGTGTGTTTACACTACTCTGTAGACCACCATTAGTGTGGTGTCTTTGGTATACTTGGCCAAGAGAGCTCAGTTTTATTGCTGGTCATGTGGCAGACACAGTCCCTGTCCTTAAGAGAGACACAGTTGATTTATCTTGGTCTTGCACATCGTAGGTATTCAGTGATTCTAGTGAATGAAATAATTGTTTAGTATCTGCTATGTGTATATTTGCAGAGGATATAAAAGACATGTTCCAAGAGACAATATATGTTATGAATACAAAATTGAATTAAATAAATCAAATATTAAATTTTCAGATATATTAAAGGATACAGCTTTCATGCTTACCTAGGGGAGAATGACTTTGAAATAATTTTCAGACATAATGGAAAGTAAATGCTGATTCAGTTACCCTTCTATCTGTCCTGCATTTACAACTTAATATAAAAAGCTAAAACTGTTGCAGCAATGTTTGCTTTTCCACATAAATTGGGCAATATGCCAAGAAAAAGAAATCAACCCTGGATTAACAGATCTACAAAAAATGAAAATGCTGACCTAAATTTAGATTATGTTTATTATAAAACACGTTAAGGAAAAAAAAAGTATTGATAGTTGAAATTGTATTTGATTATGTTGAAGATTTATTGACAAAATATTCTTTCCTTTTTTCTTAGATTTATCTAAAAACAGACTGGTCGAAGTTCCAATGGAATTGTGCCATTTTGTATCACTGGAAATTCTTAATCTGTACCATAATTGCATCAGAGTCATTCCTGAGGCCATCATTAATCTGCAGATGCTGACTTACTTAAACTTAAGGTAGGTTGACTATAAATATTGTAATCAAATTCACAGAAAAAGAACCTCACATAATTATGGTTTCATTTCTATCAGGGTTTTTTCTTTGCAATTCCTGATTGCCTTTTGAAGCAAATCATACAAGGATTTTTTTTTTAATGTTTTTATTTATTTCTGAGAGAGAGAGAGAGGCAGCATGAGCAGGGGAGGGTCAGAGAGAGAGGGAGACACAGAGTCTGAAACAGGCTCCAGGCTCTGAGCTGTCAGCACAGAGCCCGACGCGGGGCTCGAACCCACGAACTGTGAGATCATGACCTGAGCTGAAGTCGGAGCTTAACCGACTAAGCCACCCAGGTGCCCCACAAGGATTTTTTTAAGAACTGCCTCTCATAGTAGATGTGTAGTGCCATTAATACTGTGTTTGGTAGACTTCTCTGATTGTCAATATGATGACTATTTGTGTTTAGTTTTTCTACAGTAATTTATAGCGCAGCATTTATACTTTTTGTCTCTTTGGTGCTTGGTATATTGTCTTCGGGTATTGGTATAGTTTTTGGAGGAGGGGGCTAAAGGAAGTGAAAAATAACTTGGGGGTTTTGACACGCTGGGGCCTTGCTGGTCTTTGGGAGTTTTCGTACCTTTGGATTTGCTACTTAGTACTGTCTGCTCTGTTCCCTTTCGGCCACCTGAGGAAATTCAAGAGCACTGAGCAATTCCAGCAAGATACAAAGTTTGCTGTCTTTGCAACCCCATTCAGTTAGGTAAGGATTTGTTGAGGACAGGTTGGTGGTCTGTGTTGATTCTCTAATTACGCACAGCACAGTATAACATATTAATTCCCCTCAGTAGCCCTGAAGTTAAGAAAAGAAGCTACCTTAAGGCCTCAGTTTTAGGCTTTATACTGTGATTGTCAGCTACTAGGGCCAGATTATGGCTCCTTGTCTCCTAAATCCTTGACTCACATAGGAAGTCAGGAGAGAGACAGGAGCTGTTATATCAAATCTATCTCTGCTATAAAAAGCAAGGTTCCAAAGTTCAAACCTGAGCAAAGCTTCCACTCATGTAGTGGCATTATCTTGGTGTTTAGAGATCAGCACCTGATGAGCAAGGCTTGTGCTCTGTAACAAACACACCAAACTTTAAAAGTGCAAAATTCCCAATGAACCAGATACAGCATTAACTTGTGATAGATAGTAATGTCAATTACTGTTTAGGTTTCATTTAAGTTTTTTTTAGCTGGCCACTGAGAGTTGGGGTCTTCTCTTGCTCTCTTTGCGGTCAAAAGTGGGTGTGTGTTGCATTTGATTGTGTGTGCATATACTCCTTGGGAGTGAAAAAAAATTATGTTTTTCACCAGCCTTTACTACTTTTTGGTAAGTATTAGTATAATCTCTAGACCCCTGTAGCTTACTTTCACTTCTCCAGGTTTCTAGTTCATCTGACCATTTTGAGTTTTCTTGAATAAGACAGTCTAAACTATTTCTATAACAGCAGAATGTTAATTACCTTAAAATTGCCAGGGAGAGCCAACATAGTGGTGTCTATAGAGTTTGGTTCACTGTTTCCCTGAAACATCTGTTCTCTAATTCCAATCTGCAGAGAGAAAATATCCCAAGGGCATATACAGTTGGTGTCTTCACTTTACTTACCTATATCTGTCCCACTGTGACATTTTCATATCCAGTAGCGCTACATGCAACAAGTAAGGAGATTTACCTTTGCATTGTTACACTAAGTCCATATACCATGAAAAGCTTTTGGGTATAGATGACATAACTCTTCTGGGATAATATAAACTATAAAATTCCATAAACTTAAGATCATCTGATCCTAAACTTTACATTTTATTTATTTATTTAAAAACATTTTTAATGTTTACTTATTTTTGAGAGGGAGAGAGAGACAGAGTCAGTGGGGAAGGGGCAGAGAGAGAGAGGGAAACACAGAATCTGAAGCAGGTCCCAGGCTCTGAGCTGTCAGCACAGAGCCTGATGTGGGACTCGAACTCACAAACACCAAGATCATGACCTGAGCTGAAATCAGATGCTTAACCAACTGAGCCACCCAGGCGCCCCTATATTAGGTTTTAAAAGCATTAATATAATTGGTTTTGGTTTGATGGTTTTCATGTTGAGCTCAGTTGAGAGTAGAATAACATTGCTGTCTTCAGATGATAGAACAGATGTATTGAAGTATGGATCTCAGGATACTTTAAGGCAAGAACAGAGTCATCGAGGCTGTGATGCTGAAGAGGTACCATGTAGATATACTGCGAACGTTTCTCATTGCCATGTAGTATTCCATGGTATAGATAAACCACATCTTCTTGATCCANACTGCGAACGGTTTTGTGGTGAGTTCCTAGGTAATAGGAAGAAGAAAGAAATAAAGAGATTGTTGAACACCAAACTCTTTAAATGTTGTTTTCTTATCTGCTTAATTTCTCATTTGCCTCTATCCTTTTTCCCTTTTATATAGATCACTTTTGTTTTGTGCTGTTTTTCTTTGCTTACATCTCTATGCTTTAATACCTATTATATAGTGTTGAATCCTGACTTTTGAAAGGAATTGATAGCTACGTAGAGAAAAATGAGAGAAAGTATGTCTCTTAGTTTTTAGAGGTGTTAGTTATATCAGGATATATGAAAAATGTATGTATATCTTCTAAACTCTTTGAAAGCCAGGTCCTGTGTGTGTGTGTGTGTGTGTGTGTGTGTATACATATATATGTAACTATTGTGCATGTAATATATATCTACTTAATTTTGATATGCCTATATAATTATTTTTGATATCTTCTTTTAAATTTACTTCATGAGTATAAATGTGTGACATAAAGTAATAATATAGGGAAAGCTTTAAAGTGACCAGGAAGATGGTCCCCTTGTTCAATTATAGAGTCTTTAATTCCCAATGTATTGAGTTTAGTTGGAATATGTCTTCTAAGAATTGGACCATTTACAATGGAGTTATTTCTCTGTTTGGTACTGATTTGAAGTACAATGTTATATTTGTCTAAAAGACTTATTTGTAACTTGTAAAATAGTAGATGACTGTCACCTCTGTTTATTTGCAAATATATAATAATGTCCGGAAAATATCAGTGACATCTAATGAAATCATTATCTCTTCTAAGGTGTTGAGTGGTGTCATCTGCACGACAGTGTTGTCTGTGTCCGTTCTCCCTGTGCTCAAGCTCCTACTCCACTCGTAGCCACCCTCAAGCTGCTAGCCAGGACGACAGTGAGAATATTGTGCTTGTGTGTGATCACAATGTTTGTCCTCTCCACGATATCCAGGATTGGGCGCTGTGGCCTTTCCAGTTCTTTTCTACCCATGAAAATTAAGTCCATGATATAAAATAAAATTTCTTTCTTTCTGGGTACGGTGAAGGGGCCTGGTAGACTCCTGTTGACTTTAGCCATTGGAAGAGAGATGGCCAATCTGTGCAATTGAAAAAGAAGCAAGGGACTCAGGAAGCAGCAGACATACTTCCTTGAGAAGAGCTGAATTGTCTACAGTACAGTTGTGTGTGTGTGTGTGTGTGTGTGTGAGAGAGAGAGAGAGATAAATCGGGTATTATGCCCAAGAAAGAAGCTTATATTCTAAACAGAAGTATATCATCAAATCATGACATCACCAATTTAGAGGTATTGGGGAAATCTGTATAAATTTCAGAAAATTAAAGTTTAGAAAAAATTGTAAATTGCTCTAAGGCACACAGTTAGTATGTCAGCTGTAGCGTGTTCTGAAACAGCTTAAGCAAATAGGCATGTTCATCGGGCTTTACAAACCAGGGTCTGAAACTGCTTTCTCTTCCTTAGTGCTTAGGGGTTTTTCCTCTTATTTCTATTAACTGCAAATAAAGAGCTGTTTAGATCAAATAGTACAAAGACACTACTTTTCAAATTTGCACAGATTTCATGGCTCTCTACTTAAACATGGTCTCACTATAGTTTTAATTTTTTCTCTTTTTTAATAAATCACATGTAGAACTCACTGGTTTTATATGTTTCAAAGTAGGGGAGATGCCCTATGAAGCTACTTTGAATTGACAGGAAACATTCGAAATTGATCACACCCTATGGCATATATTGGGCATTTCAGCAGAGGAGACAGCCCTAAATATTTGATGGTGATGGTTGGTGATGAGGATAATGAAGATGATGGTGGTGGTGCTGGAGGTGCTCCCCATTGCCTACACAGCTTCTTGGCTGATGGGATCTCTCAGAGATGTTAGCTTTCAACGTCAAATGGCTGCTTAGTACCAGAAATCCAATTCCTGTCTTAGGCCTGAATGGGTGTAATTAACACATGCAAAATAAAACTCTTCCCTGTGAAATACAGTAAAAAACACTTCAGCATTTTCCCACATGATAGAAATGTCAGATTCATGGAAAATATTAATTTATTGCTGTTTATGTAGCCTGTGTTTGAAGGCTCCGGGCTTTTAATCTCTGCTTCTTGGGGTTCACAACAAAAGGTTATGTTAGTTTAGTGTAGGTGCCTCTCTGTTTCTTCCTGTTATAAAGTGTCTTAATCCCAGAAATGTGGCCAAGAACAATAAAAATGATTAAGCAAGACCTGTTCCTATAGAGGAACAAACACTTTGAACCTGAGCTACACAGGAAAGACTTTCAAAGTTTAAACTCTATTTTAAGGTGCTGAAGAGGTTGTTGTTGATGAGACCCACAGAGAAAATGTACCTCAGGGAAAATAGAACAACCCAGACTAGCAAAATGCTTGGCAACAGAGGGGTGTTACGAATCTAAGAATAGGGACTTGAGCTTAAAAGTTTCTTCTCAGAGAGGTTCAGGAATAGAAGCTGCCAGAAAATGAAAGTTCTTTACAGCATTGATCCTATTGCTTCCAGAACTCTTGGTGAGTGGTGTTACTTTCTGAGGGTGACACACAGATCAGCAGCTGGTTTCTTCATTAGAAGCCCCCATCTTCTACCAGTCCATTTAGGAGTAGTTTCTCAGGCATTGCCTGTGAAGAAAAGGGCAGTCTCTTGAACAAAATGTTATCACACCATAAAAGGAATCTGTTTTGGATGCTTTTTCTGAGGCTTGGCATCCTTTTTGGCTGCTAAACAATGTGCAAAAAGAGCCAATTTCCTGATGGCCATATAACCTGTATCCCTACATTCCTTTGGTTGGGGGGGGCGGTTGGAGGTAGTCTTTCTGAGAAATAATCTTTAATCCTAAGAATGTCTCACTATTTGAAGCATCTTGTGTGCTAGGGTTGCCTTAGCACAGATTTTATATTTCTCTTGTGAACTAAATTAATTTTTTGTTCCTAGGAATTTGAATTTTATCCCTAAGAAATGCATGGTTTCTTTGCACTGACTGTTCTGAAGAAGATCTCAATTATAAGATGGCATTTATTCTTTCTAGAATCTGAGAACGTTGATGGTGTCTTCCTAAACTGAAAAGGGGGAAGAGAGTTATTCAAGACAAGCATGTATCCCAGATCCTTTTATGAAGGTCTTATTTTATCTTCAAAGGGAAAATGAGCTATTTTGGAATTGACCTTTGGTAGCTAGGTTGTGTTTTATCAAACGACAGATCAGCAGAAAGATACCAAAACACAGCAAACCATGTTGGAATATGGAAGCATTATCTTAAAATTTGCAACTATTCTTTTGTAGAACGCTAGAGTTGGAAATAGCCACCAGACTCATCAGTTGCACAACCAACAGTGTATGGGTTAAGCTGTGTCTTTTCTAGTGTGTTCACTGGGCATTTGTTTTCAAGGCAAAACCTAGAGACAGTGGTCCCTAAAATTTTTAATATATTTACAAGTTGCAGGGCCTATAAAATTATGTACATTGGCATTAGTAGCTGTCAGGCTTTATTAAGGGTGAATGAGTTAATAGGATATTTCTTATCAGATTCCGTTCCTTTTAGTATAGTTCATACTTGGCAAGACTTCCAAAGAGAATTTTTCCATTATACATGTCACCTGATAACAGATGTTGTTTTAGATCAGTGTTTGTATTAAACAGGAACAGAGAGACACAAAAGGGACATTATGGCTTTGATGGCTAGAGCACTGTCAAAATGTGTTGATTTTGTTTTCAGTTCTGCTTCTGATCTTAATAAAATTTTTAAGACCTTTGTGCTGCAGATTTTCCCTGCAAAAATGGGGTAAATCCCTACAGCTAATCCATTATATGGATTTTTGTATATAGTAATTCTCAAAGTGTTTTTCTGCAAGTCAAAATGAACAAGCTGCAAATTCCATTTATTTTTCTTACTAGATGGATAAAAACCCTCTGAAACATTGCCATTTCACCAGTCATCAACTTTCTCTGTTCCTTCTAAGAATATTGCAGTTTGCCAAGCCTTAAAACAAGTACTGTCATCAAGAAGGGGAAGGAGAAAAGGATCCTATACACAATGATGAGTGTGTGGATTTTTGGAATAATCTTTATCATGGTAATTGTCGTCCCAGTTGTCCCCATCACCACCATCATCACCTCTTAATCGCCGAGTAGGATTTAGCTGTTAACACCATCATATTTGGGTCTGTCAGCAACCCTTTAGTTTAGGTAGGAAATAGGAAAGTGATTTATCTCCCAGCCACACTGGTTCACAAATAAGATAATAGAAATTAGTGGAATTTTATTTCGATGGACTATTATTTAAATAGTTATTTAAACTATTTATAGTTTGCCTGACATTTTCACCTTTGTTACCTTGTCTAACACTAACTTTGCCCTTTAGGACAGTTTCATAGTCTTAAAAATACTTGCTAGCAAATTGTCCAGGAGACCAACATAAATATTTAAATAAAGGAGAGCTTTTGTAATTTTACACATTTCTATTATACCTGTAGTTGGTTTGCCTTTCTAATTCCTAGTACTGTGTGAATTTGTGTTCCTTGATTCCTTTTTTAGAAGTCTGTCTGTTTTGATTGTGTATTTTTTGTTAGATCAGCTTTTAATTTTAGTGACCAATGTTTTGGGGTTTTTAACTTCTATTTCATTAGTTTCTGATTTTTATCTATCGTATTTCCATCTCCTTATTTTCTTAGATTTTATTTTTTTCTAATTTCTGGAGTTTAGGATATGTAGTTCATTCATCTCGTAAGAACATTTAAGGTTATGAATTTCCCTATATGTATCAGCTTTAGCTGATTCCTAAAAGTTGTGATGTATAGTATTTTTTAAATCACTCTTAAAATCTTGCTAATTTTCAATATTATTTTTTGACCCATTCATTTGCTATAGAATAGATTCTTTCTTTATGTTTTTTTTTTTTTTAATTTATTTATTTCTGAGAAAGAGAGAGACAGCATGAGCAGGGGAAGGTCAGAGAGAGAGGGAGACACAGAATCTGAAACAGGCTCCAAGCTCCGAGCTAGCTGTCAGCACAGAGCCCAACGCAGGGCTCGAACGCATGAACCGTGAGATCATGACCTGAGCTGAAGCCGGCCGCTTAACCGACTGAGCCACCCAGGCGCCCCTAGAATAGATTCTTAAAGTTACCTTCCAAAATTGATTTTTTATGTTTTTGCACTGAGTTTAGAGAATATTTTGTCTGATGTTGATTCTTTACATTGGTTGAGATTTGCTTTGTAGCCTATGTGTAGTTAATTTTGTAACTATTCCACGTGTGCTTAGAAAGTATGTATGTCCTCTACGTGTTATATGTGGGTTCTAGTAAATCCATTAAGTATGGGGCTCATATTGTCTTTACCGTAACACATATTTGGCCTGTTTAATAGGTCTCTGTTACTGAGAGATGTGCTTTAAACAAAATAGGATGATTGTGGATTTGTTGTTTTTTACCCCTGTAATTTCATCAATTCTTAATATATGCATTTTAAGACCAAGTTATAGGCCAAGTATTTTGAGCCCAAATTCAAAAGTGTATGTCTTTCTTGGAAACTGCAAGTTTTATCATTGTGTAGTGATTCAGTTTATCCCTAAAATGCTTTTTTTGACTTATAGTCTCTTGTATATGAAATTAATACTTACATCTTTGCTTTCTTTTGGTGTCTTTTGCTCACATGTATGTTTTCCTCATTTTCAACTTTTCAGCCTTAGTTTAGGTGTGTATTTATGTGGATTTATATTTTTCTTCTTATTTTGTATTTTGTCAAGATTATCTTTGCTTTCTTCCCCCAGCCCTTTCCTAGCTTCTATTGAATACTTCGAGTTTTATTTATTCTAATTTTTTTCTTCCTCTGGTTTAGAAGTTTGTCATTATATCATTATACTTTTAATTGAGAAGCGACTTATAAACTATTAACCTGAATATTTGACTTACAAAAGCCTAAAGTTCTAAAGGTAAAAAAATTCCTCTCCCATCCTCCCCAAATTGATAACATTTGCAGAAAGCTTTAATTGCAAGAACCTCTCTGCAAACACATTGTTATTTTTATTCTATCTTTTAGGGCCCTCTTGCTTTTTACCTTGATTTAAGTCAACTGATGCTTATTTGTACTCACTTATGTTTTTTTGTACCAGATTCTCTGCTTTTTCATCTCACTCCTTTTAGGGTGAATCTCCTTCTTTATTACGTTCATTCTTAAGAAGTTTCTTCAGTGATAATAAGTTTGTGGTAATTACAGTCTTTTTCTGAAATGTCTTTTCACCTCATTGTTGAAAGAAGTTTCAATTCTTAGGGTAAAATTTTAGGCTGTATTAGTGTAACATTTTAAGTTGTAGTTCTTTTCTGTTATATTTCAAAGATGCTATGTTTTCTGGCCTCTGTTTTTCTGTAGAGAAATCCTTTGGTAATCTAAATGACTTAGGCTTGTAGAGAATTTTTTTATGTTTTTCTTTTTGATTTCTACCCCAACTTCTTTTATCTTTGTTGCTCTCTATTTTTTGCTATGTTATGTAAGGCTCTATCTTGATTTACCTAGCTATAAACTTTGTTTTGCTCCCTGTGCCTGAAGATTCATGTATTTCATCATTGTTTTTGTCTTTTTTCATATTGCCCCTTCTTCCATTTTTCTATTATTTCTGCCTACTTTGGGTGCTCCCTATTAGTTAACTTGCCTCTTTCATTCTTTTTCTCATTTCTAAAATTTGGGGTAGTTTTCAAACACAAGAATGTTTAAACATATTGAGAGTGGAAGAACAGTAATACTTTGAAAGCAGGAAAAATTGTAGTATTGTGGGATCCTTAATGGAAAAAACTCTCAGTACCTGGAATGTGTCGTGCAATAACTCTGTATTTTGACTCATTAGTGAGATCTGATGTACTCTCTTACCTTTATAATAGTATACTTTGTTGGTTGACTAAAAACGAACTTTGACTTGATACTGAATTTCTATGAGTTAAGTTATTTTATTATAAAATTAGATGAGAATTGGGGCACCTCTGTGGCTCAGTCGGATAAGCGTCTGACTTCAGCTCAGGTCATGATCTTGCAGTCTGTGAGTTTGAGCCCTGCGTCCCTCTGTCAGGCTCTGTGTTGACAGCTCAGAGCCTGGCACCTGCTTTGGGTCTGTGTCTCTCTCTGTCTCTGCCCCTCCCTGACTCGTGCTCTGTCTCTCTCTCAAAAAATAAAAATAAAATAAAATAAAATAAAATAAAATTAGATGAGAATAAGTCTTGAAGCCTTTGACTCATTAAATTGTAGCATGTGAGAATTTGACTTTTTAATGTTCAGTTCTTTGTTGGATTCTGCCTAGTTACCATCCTCCATACCTTCACCCCTGCTGTCTTAACTTGAGGGTCAGATGGAATTAGGGTTTTTTTTTTACTATAAAAATAAAAGACACACTGTTGGCTAACATACAGTGTAAAGTGTGCTTTTCATTTTTGGGGTAGATTCCTGTGGTTCATTGCTTATATATAACACTCAGTGCACATCCCGACAAGTGCCCCCCTCAATGCCCATCACCCATTTTCTCCTTGCCCTGCCCACTATCAACCCTCAGATTGTTCTCTGTATTTAAGAGTTTCTTACGGTTTGCCTTCCTCCCTCTGTTTGTAACTTTTTCCACTTCCGTTTCCCCATGGCCTTCTTTAAGTTTCTCAAGATCCGTGTATTAGTGAAAACATATCATATGTCTTTCTCTGACTGACTTATTTCACTCAACATAATACCTTCCAGTTCCATCCATGTTGCTGCAAATGGCAGGATTTCATTCTTTCTCACTGCCAAGTGGTATTTTATTGTATATATAAACCACATCTTCTGATCCATTCATAAGTTGATGGACATTTAGGATCTTTCCATAATTTGGCTATTGCTGAAAGTGCTGCTGTAAACATTGGGGTACACGTGCCCCTATGCATCAGCACTCCTGTATCCCTTAGATAAATTCCTAGCAGTTCCTAGCAGTGCTATAGGATAGCACTGGGTCATAGGATAGTTCTATTTTTAATTTTTTGAGGAACCTCCACACTTTTCCAGAGTGGCTGCACCAGTTTGCATTCCCACCAGCAGTGCAAGAGGGTTCCCATTTCTCCACAACCTCGCCAGCATCTGTTGTTTCCTGAGTTGTTCATTTTAGCCACTTGGACTGGTGTGAAGTGGTATCTCAGTATAGTTTTGATTTGTATTTTCCTGAGGATGAGTGATGTTGAGCATCTTTCCATGTGTCTGTTGGCCATCTGGATGTCCTCTTTAGAAAATCCTCTATTCATATCTTCTGCCCATTTCTTTACTGGATTATTTGTATTTTAGGCCTTGAGTTTGGTAATTTCTTTACAGATTTTGGATACTGACCCTTTATCCAATATGTCATTTGCAAATCTGTCACCCCATTGATCGCCAAGGTCGATATGGCTGATCTGGCTGGCTAGGCGGGTGTCCCCATCCTCCCTCACTGCTCCGTGTACGTCCCTTCCAAAGCTGCATACTTGGTCAAAGAGGACGACTTTCCCCGATAGAGGAGGACTGTTCTTTGGTCAAGGGTATAGGATAGCTGCGCTCCCCTGCTAGAGCCTCCAGACAATGATAGGGCTTTTTAAAGGTGACTGTGTTTTAACTGCAGTCTGGAGGCATAAGGGCCAGGCCAGGGCTTCACTTTGGTTTTCTTGCTCTTCTTATTTGCTGGTTAGTAACAATTACAGTAACAGGACCAATAAAAAAAAATTTACAAGAGTTGCTTTTGAGAAAAGAGACACAGTCTTGGTTTTCTCAGCTTCCCAATTCAAATCTAAATGCATTGTTCATTTTCAGAAGTAAAAAAAAATCCTGTAGTAGCTGAAAAATTATAGAATATGATGTTAAAAATATTATCCTACTTCTGAAAGGAATACTTGTGCTGTGAGAGCTCAGAGAGGGGGAGATCTTGGTAAAATAATGCAGCCAAGAATTTCAGCATGTGTAATAATCATAAATAGACTTCTCCATGGAAGATAATTTAAGTCAAGAATAAATACATATTCTGTGGTTCTTTATTTGGAAGCATTCAAGGGATGGAATGTTTAGGCAACAGAGTTTATTCTGTGAGGCATTGTTTTTTCATCTCCTGCCGTTTCTTGGAATGCCTTCATACTCTCTGGACCAGGTGGACTGTCAGGACAGGTGGAATGAGATAATCTCTTTGAACAGTAAGAAAATAGCCAGAAGCTTTGGGTCACTTTCAGAGTTGGATCATGTGGAACTGTGTTATCTATTAATCTAAGCATATCCACCTTAACCTTATGAAATCAGGCAGTGTTTTTCTGATACCCTTTCTAGGGTGGCTGGCAAGCCATAGCAGAGAGGAATGTGAAAATAACATAAGAAAATTGACCCCTTTCACTCAGTGATTAATTCATCTGTTCATGAATAGAGAATAATACATCTGGAGGAAACTTACCCTCCAGACTCCCTATGAGAAAAAAAAAGTTATTTATTTCTAACTTTAGTGATACCATTGGATCAATTAAGGAATAAGTAAAACATTGTTTTCCCAAAGTATATTCTGTGAAAAAGTGTTCTGTCAGATATAGGTATACTTAAAAAAAAACAAAAAAACAAAAACCGAAGTCCATGTGTTGTGCTAATCTGCACTATATGCCTCCAGGCAACACAGAACTCTTCCCCTTGTTCTTATGAGACCTACCTTTTAGCATCTTGCAGAATAGTGCTTTCCAGAACACCAGTTTGTAAACACTAATTTAGAAGAATTTTTATCACCCACTGACTCCTTTAAGAACTGACTTCAGGGCGCCTGGGTGGCTCAGTCGGTTGGGCGTCCAACTTTGGCTCGGGTCATGATCTCGAGGTTTGTGGGTTCGAGCCCCGCATTGGGCTCTGTGCTGACAGCTCAGAGCCTGGAGCCTGCTTCAGATCCTGTGTGTCTCTCTGCCCCTTCATGCTCTGTCTCTCAAAAATAAATAAAATGTTAAAAAAATTTTTTAAAAAAGAATTGACCTCATGCCTAAAAAACGACAAGGTTAAGAAGTATGTCCCTTCATGATGTTATATTCAGAGGCCAAATAATCTGTATGGATTTGATGTATTGAAGGAAAAATGAAATATAAGTAGAAGACAGAAGGGCCCAGGAAACACTAAAGCATAAAGTGTGTTATACAGAGCTACCATCCAAGCGGACTTATTTTTTATTTAGTACTTTAAAAAAACCTTTTATTGTTTATTATTTTTTATTACCTATCAAATAAAAATGTGCAATTTCTTTTGAGAAAAAAATTACTGCAAAGTACAAACAGTATATCAGTCATTCACTGGTGCTCAAACACTTGTTAATTTTTTATGACATTTGTTCATGGTTTTTTTTTTCTTTTCCCCAGCTCCTTTCTTTATATGATTGAACTTTTTTTGGAGGGAGTGAGAGGATTTTTTCTAGATATTCTGATAGCTCTGTATTATATAAAGAAAAAAAGAATGACCTGGACCAGAAGTCTGAAGCAGCTGAGCCTTTAAGTTGTCTGCACTGAAATTTTAATGTTGCAACGCCACATCCCTATGGTTGAAACTAACCACCCGTAAAAGGGTAATTCTTTTAAAAAGGTAAAATCATGACTCTCATACAAATATAACATGCATCAAAGATTACATAATATATAATAGTATATAATATATATAATTCATTAATTAATGAAGAAGCCAGTAAGATGCTATAACCTGTTTAAAGGAGAATTCAGTACGCACAAACACATATATGCATGCACACTAGTGGCCTTACTGAAGTGAATTTATGAATAGTTGTAAGAGGGCAGCAATCGCAGTTTTGCTGCACTCATGACAATTTGCGTATTTAAAATTTTTTTTAATGTTTATTTATTTTTGAGAGACAGAGACAGAGCATGAGTGACGGAGAGGCAGAGAGAGAGGGAGATGCAGAATCTGAAACAGGCTCAGACTAGGGGCTTGAACTCACAGACCGTGAGATCATCAGCTGAGCCAAAGTTGGATGCTTAACCGACTGAGCCACCCAGGCGCCCCAGTTTGTTTGTGTTTCTGTGCATAAAAATTATTTGTATTACTATCGGTTTTCAGTGTTAGAACAAATTACAGAGTTGTAAAGTAACTCAAAGACCATGAAAAGCAGAGATTTCAAAATCATTTACGATGTGTCCTGGTATACCAAATAATTTCATTTAGATCACGGCCTGTAAGAATTGTGCAGCTTTATGAACGATTTGAATGGGACTAGAGGTAGAAGAAAAAAAATCAGCAGTGGTATTCACTGTGGATTGTGAAACTCTTCTTCCATCGCCTGGCTCTCAAAGACGGCGAGAGGCTGACTATGTGCAGGTGGGTGGCGGGGCAGGATTGAAGAGGCAACTTGTGTGCTGTGAGGATAGCACATTTACGTTTGTTTGGCCAGTCAGTTGAATGGGTGATCTTGAGGGAATTTAAGTGAACTGTTAGGAATAGTGGTCCCTCCCCTATTCCTAGGGGAAATCAGTGAGACCCCAGTACCAAGAGGAGAGAACAGCCTGGGATTTTTGGCAGAGGCAACCTTGGATCATTTGACAAGGGTGCCCGAAGTCAGCAGACACGTTTAAAGAGTTATTAGGACGAGCCTTATGGGGAGGATCCATAAAGGAAGTCTCACTTTATTTGCTCAGAGCCACTAACGTTTTATCTCAAATTTTGAGAAACCCATAGGAAATATGTGTCGCTACAGCACTTGAAAAATACATGACCGATCTTCACATGGGACGTAGGTGGTATCAGCTCAGCGAGATAGTGCCTAATCTTGTTAAAGGTTCAGTATCAGGATTCAGATACATTTCGTATTTTCTCAGAGTTTAGAACAGGTTCTTGGGCAGAGCAGGCAGGCAGTAAGTGTACAAAAAAAAAAAACCCATTAGCTTCCTGTCAGCATTTGACACTGTGGCACCGTCCTTCCTTGATATGGTCATAGGCTTTCCTGCTTGCTTTCCTGGGCCTTTCTCTTTCTTCTTTATTCCCCGTCTGGATGTTCTTTCTTTTTTTGCACCTTATCGCTAGAATTCTCCAAAGCTCCATCTTGGTCCTTAACTCTTCTCTCTCAGACCCATGCCTCAGGTGTCTCAAAGATAGTCCCCATCTCCTCGAGTCATCTGGGCATTTGTCTTCATTTTCCCGATTGCCTAAAATTCAGTTCCTCTTAGATTTCTTATTGACTCCTCGAAATTCAGCACCTGCTAAACTAAGCTCACTTTCTTCTTTCCCAAATTAGCCTCCTTGTTCCTGTCCATGCTCCTGTTCTTCTCCAGCCCCCCAGCTTGGAATCTCAGCAATTATCTTTGACCCTGCCCTCCATCCTTCTATACGGACATTAATCATTGAACGACCAGCCTAGCATCTTGTTGCCTACTGCTTGGAATTTGGGGCCCTCCTTCTACTGTTTTCCCGGCTTCCCCTCACTTTTTATTCCAAAGTAAATGAAAATAGGCTGGGTTGTGTTAGAGGAAGATCACACACGTTGATATGAATCCTAACCCACTTGGTTGCAAACCACACAGCACAGAGCAACTCACTAGCTAGGCAACTTGAAGTGCTTTTTTCTCTTTTTTTAAGTTTACTTATTTGTTTTGAGAGAGACAGACATAGCCTGAGCAGGGGAGGGGCAGAGAGAGAGGGAGAGAGAGAATCCCAAGCAGGCTCCATGCTGCCAATGCAGAACCCAGTGTGGAACTCAAACTCATGAACCTTGAGATCATGACCTGAGCCAAAACCAAGAGTCAGATGCTTAACCAAGTGAGCCACCCAGCTGCCTCTGGAGCGAGTGTTTTGAACTGTCTGAACAACATCAATTTTTGCATCTGAAAGGTCAAGGTTTAATGCTTATGTTATAACTCTGTTGTAAATATAAATAAAATACAGTTGTCTAAGTGCCTAGCACAGTGCATTATGCATAATAACTACCCATGAAATGTTTCTGGAATTGTCAAATCAAGTTTTGAGGTATGCTGTCTCAAATGTATTGTAATGTGGGTTAAGAAAAATAGTGCAAAAGATCTAGTAAAATAAGTGGATTCTCTAGAATGATTAGTAAAGTGGATATGCTGCTAATTTGTAACAATGTTAGAGCAGTTAAGTGGAACTGTGTTATGGCTGTCAAGTTACATGATAGGAGCTTTCTGATGACTGATTTCCTTGGAAAGATATGTAGGAAAAAGAGGATGCACATAGATTTATGTTCATGCGTTTCCATCTGTATTCAAAGATTCCTAGAAATAGACAGAGAGACATATGTCTTCAGATGATAAACAAAAATGTTCAGGCATTTTAGATTTTATCATGAATAGTTTGTATTCACACAGGGTCCCTGGGTGGGAGTTGATCTGAGCATCCCATTCTCATTTAAGTTAGTATGGATATCCCTTTGTTTTCGGGGAGAGGGGGGGAAGCATTAAAGTAACATTTGGCTTGCTGGAGTTGCACAGAGAAGGCGGGTGGGGTAGGCACACTTGCCGCGTACCAGGAGGTTAGGGTCCATTCTACCTGGAACATGGCACCAGAAAGTGGGAGAATGATCATTAGTGCCAAAACATCTTTTTAAAATAATTTTGTAATGTTTATTTTATTATTTTGAGAGAGAGAGAGTGAGAGGGATAGAGAGAGAATCCTAAGCAGGCTCCACACTCAGTGCTGAACCTAACACGGGGGCTCTATCTCACCACCATGAGATCATGACCTGAGCCGAAATAAAGGTCGGATGCTTAACCAACTGAGCTATCCAGGCACCCCTCACTATGTCTTTCTTAGCCATTTAGGGGTGGTTTGCCTATATGCCAGCAACAGTGTTTTACACGGTGGTGTTTTTCAGAACATAGGGCTCAGGCTTCTACAGTCTTAATACTTAAAACCTCAAATCTACATTCTCACCTCTGTAGGTGTTTGGCAAATTAATATTCTTTGTAGCATCTGATATTGCATTCTCTTTGAACATGCAGTGTTCCCTTGATTTTGAACAGTTAGCTCCATTTGAGAGTGAAGGAAGGGCATGATAAAATATTAAAGAGGAAATTTAAAGTGATAGTTTTTAGAGCCTTACCCTTTAGAATTAAAGAGCACTGGGGAAAAGGAGAGGAAATAACTGAGAAGAGATGAGTTATTGATAACTACACTTTGAAATCTAATTACAGACATCAAGAGCGGTGGTTGCTGGCCATTGAGAGTATAAAAAAAAAGTGGAGTATTTTAAGCAAGGCTTTATTTATACTCAGGAGGAGACTGATAGGCTGTCACTGTGAGAAATGGTTCAGTCGCAGTGGCCAAATATGGTGCAGGTATGCACAGTGGACGTGCACAGCCAGCGGCTGCGGCAGCAATCTGCCCGAATTCTGAGCCGCTATAGACACACACTTTCTGCTTCTTGCTTTTCTGTGAGGTCTCCTCTCTGAAGCCGACCCTTAGCCTTCTCCAAACACAGCACTCGTGTGTGGAATGTGAGATGGACTGGTGTGGTGTTCAACAGCTGCCTCAAGATTCAGGGATGTGATGATCCTGTGTTTTTGGTCTTGAAACATGTTAAGTTTTTGAGCGGTTGCCATCCTCAAGCAGTAGACAGTATAACTGCTTTCCAAATTTGATTTCAACGTGGGTGCCCAGATTTTGTGCATGCACGTAATCTCAGTTGAATTACTGCTTTAAAAAGTCCACGTAAAATATTACTAGAAGCATATTTACGTAATTTGTATTTGTAAAATTAAAGCCAACCAAAATATCCCAGGCAACTTGAAGCAAGGCTCTGGTTGTTGTGGGTAAAGGTCTCAGGCATATAATGATGGGGGTGCCGCCGGGGGCTGATGAGGTAGAGGAAGTCCTCTGTCATTAGGGGAAAGGAGGGTGAGACATTTTGCTACGGTGGGTGTTTCAGAATGGAGCCAGCAGGAAAAAGGAAATGGTTCTCTATAGATATTGTTCACTGATGTGTGTATAAAGACAATTAACAGTCAAGTGTCATATGCAAACTAGGAAAAAGAACCGTAAAAATGTTACTCTGCCTTGAATGAAAGGCAAACAGGGTATGCAAAAAACAAAAACAAAAAAAAAAAGAAAAACCCACAAGCTGTAAAAACAGAATTAGATGAGGTATCCTGTGAGAAAGGAAACTTGCCTGGTTGGCTAAAGTAAAATATCTGCTGTTTACTGTAGGCCGCACACCAAGCACAAATCAACTATTCAAACGGTAGCAGTAACTCCTGCATACTTATTTGCTCCTTCCCCTGGCTGAGACTCCTGTAGGGTGAGTCTGGAGTGTCCACAGCATGAAACCTGCCCTGCTTTCTCTGTGGCTTTCTAGATGTGTGCTGTGACATTTTCTTAACAGGTTTGTGATGGTTAATGATCTCACATCATTATTGCCGTTACTCTTCAGAAACCAAACAGCAAATGAGGACGGGGTGATTCCTGGATGTGCATGTTTTCCCAAAGGCACAGTAGGAACCTGGCACTGGAGAAAATGGGAGAGAGAAAGTCGTTCATGTGATTGTATGTTCTAGTCTAGGGTTTCCAGACCGTCAATAGTTACTTGGTTTGTGTTAGCCTGAAATTGTATAGCCCAGGTCTGGTTCTTCCTAGCATGACTTGGAGTGGTCATCTTAATGTTTAGTTGGTATATGTTTTCAACGAGTGGGACATGAAACCATAGTAGCGGAAATTTTAGCAGTTAGGAAATAAAATAAATAACTAAAACCGAGATAAGCACACATATCTTCTTTTCAGTCCCCTCCCCAGTGGTTTGCTACATTAGTTGTTGGGTATGGTTTAATCTTTATGTAGAGATTTAATGTTGGGCTGAACACTTTTGTATCCATAGTCTCATGTCTCATGTTAGAAAGGTATTATTATTTATGTATTATGGCCACCAAAACCCAGAGGGGTGAAAACGTTCTGCCTAACCTCTTCCCTAGTTGACTAGGTGAATATGTTATAAAAACCTTCTATAAATTATTTCCTGCTAAGTGAGTTCTATGCTCAATTATTAAGTGAACCCATCCACTAAAAAGAGTACTATTCCAGTAGAATAAAAAATATATATGGCACCCTGATCGTAAAATCACATGTAAGAATATAGTATATCTCATACTTTAGGGAAAGTAACTTTCTAATAAACCAATAATAAATAATATTAAATGCCACCATTAAGTCTGAAGACATGGATGTTAATAAGCGCCATGTCAAAACACATTAAAATAAGACTCTCTAAAAGTAAAGCCATACAGGAGTGACTTGGTTTGCAAATTCTTTAATTCAGGAGTTATGTCAAGTGAGGGATAGTGGTACTTGAAGCCAGGAGAAATTTATCCTGTAAACTAAAGCTATCAGAAGTATTCAGATTATGTTGAGCTGCCTTGTTTCACCTTGACACCAGGAAATAGACCAATAAATCTAGTAGGAAGTCATTCGACAGAGAAAGATGGAAGAGGAAGCATTAGCAGTAAAAGCCGGTGGACCTCCTCCC
>NW_027532407.1:3324462-3343039 GCF_008692635.1 Crocuta crocuta
CCCGCCCCTCTGTGCCATCCTCCAGCCAGAATGGGCAGGGAGAGTGACTGGAGATGCTGGGTGGGAAAGCTCAGGCCTCCACGACCATGTCTGTAACTTCTACTTCTGAATGAGTGGCCCTTTTTCCCCACTAATTTAATCTTCTATAATAAGCAAGTTAAAAAAAATTTTTTTTAATTTGCTTCCAGATGGAGTTTACAGGGTAGATTTGAAAATAAATGTTGGCCATTACCCTATCAGACACTGTATGGCCTTATTTTAAACATCCTTTCTGCAAAGGACCTGTTTTTAGCCCAGAGGCCTCTAGGAGACAAGTGGGGGGGCAGGAGAGTGGTTTGCAGCCTGAGGCACTTACTTGCTTGAGAAAAATTGCTGCCAGATGAGTGGTTTCAAAAAAAAAAAAAACCAAAAAAACAACTCAGGCTGCCGATGTGGTCTTTAGTGGGTAGAGGATTAAAGGGACCATAGTCCATAGTTTTCTTGTCCTTTATAAATATTTGCTGGACAGCTAATGGGTTTTTGTGTGCACATGTATTTCCTTTATCTGTTGGGAAAATTACAAGTCATAGAGGAACATCCTGTAATAAAATATAGGAAGTAGAACTTGAGAGAATAGATCAATAAAATATAAGATACATGTGCCCAGGTCTGTGGCATGTTGTGTTATGACCAAAGTTCTGGTACCAGGATTTTTCTGCAGGTGACTAACTACATACACAGTGTGTGAGGCATAAATAAACAGGCAACTTTTACTATCAAAAGTTTGCACCCCCGTCAAAGAAATCATGCTTATGTTTAATTATGCATAAACTTAAAATGTTTAAATCTAAAAATGCTAACATGTAAATTTAAAATGCTTAAATGTTATTTTATTTTAAATGAGTCTCCATCCTAGGATTCCCATGACAATAATCTCATATACTCTCAAATACTCATGCTTCTGAATAAGCAGAACCCTTCACTGCATTGCTTTTTTTCTCTTTTAAAGTTTATTTATTTATTTTGAGAGAGAGAGAGAGCATGTGTGTTAACACAGAGAGAATCTCAAGCAGGCTCTGTGGTGTCAGTGTCTTATGAATCTGCAAAATCATGACCTGAGCTGAAATCAAGAGTGAGATGCTCAACTGACTGAGCCACCCAGCCACCCCCACATTACTCAGTGGTATTTTAAATGACTCTCTTGGTTCAGTGTCTGTCAGTCTTACAAGATACCTGTGTTAAGGTGAGACTCAGAATAGTGTAAATCTGAGTTTCCAAGCAGAGAAACACGTGAAGTATCTTTAACTGTAATTGTTAATTTGTGAAAATAAGAATATAGAAATTTTTGAAAATACCGATCTGTTTCCTTATCTTCTCTTCAAAAGGAAGTTTAAATATGTCTCCAAAAAATTTTTTAAATGCCCTATTAACATTTTGTTACCAATACTTACTTTTTGAAATTACATATTAGTAAATATTTTATAACCATGGGGGTGTGTGGGTGGCTCAGTTGTTTAAGTGTCAGACTATTGATTTCTGCTCAGGTTACAATCTCACGGTGCATGGGATCGAGCCCTGCTTTGGGCTCTGTGCTGACCATGCGGAGTCTGTTTGCAATTCTCTCTCTCTCTCTCTTGCTGCCCCTACCTGCTCACGTGTGTGCACACACTCTCTCTCAAAAATAAATAAATAAAACTTAAAAAAAATAAGTAAATGCTTTATAACTACAAATTACGTTCCAAATTATTTATGTGCCACCTTTTAATAAACTTGGTTCTCTTTCCAGAGGTAGTGTCTAAGGAGTTTTTTTGTTTTCTGTTTTTTCGTGGGTTTTTTTGGAGCTTGAAGAAAGCTCTCTCCCATCAGAGCACCAGGAAGTCCCCCTCAACCAGCCAAAATAGCCCCTTTGGGCTCCTATGGGCAGATGTCAGAAACTGGACGACAGGCTGGCAGCCTTGGTAACCCCTTCCACTGCCCTCAGAGATCAGGAGACAGTGCCAGGGCAGGCCCATCACCCTGTTTTCACCTGTCACTCTAACCAGGGGGAGGTGAATAGCCAGCTGGTCCTTCCAGTGCCAGGGACCTCCCCCCACCTGTCTTCCCCCGCCCCGTAGGGCTTTCGATCTTCTCCCTCTCCCTGCCGGACCCTCTTAGAGAAACCTCTCTCCTGCTGCTGCTTTCTTGAAATAGCTTTCTTTGTAAATCTGGGCAATGGAGGGAAGATTGGCTGTATCTTTTCCTGATAAAACTTATTACCCAGGCATTGGATACCTGGAAGAGAAGAAATGTCAGGAGAGTTACAAGGGATCATCCACATTAGAAAAGTTCTTTCCAGAGCACATCACCTGTTTTTTTTCTCAGCCCATCAGCTAGAGATGCCCTTTGTTTAGCCAGATTCCTACCTCCTCATGGGGGAGTAGGGGAGGAAAACCTTTAATTAAAATATAATACATACAGGAAAGTGCACAGCTCATAAGTACACATCTTAGTGAATATTCACAAACAGAAGCACTCATGTAACCAGTATCCAGATGAAGTTTATCTTTTTATAGTGATATCTATTTCTTAATTATATAAGGACTTTTTAGGAATTTTGGAAAACTCGTCAAAGTATTATAAGAAAGAAAATTAAAAAAACATTCATTGTAANCACAGGTTTATGTGTGCTCATACGTGCATACAATACCACAGCCTTGGATGCTGCATGCATGTGTACATGTATGCACAAAAGAAGTTCTAAATAGTTGCAATAGCAAGACAAACATATTTCTAGTTATTTCACTGCCTGGTCATTGTCTCTGTCAGCAGAGTGGTGGAGAAAGAAAGGCAGGGAAACTGAATACCATCCATCTCCTTACCTGATGGCAGGAAAAGAGCTTTTTGTGGAAGAAGAGGTTGAAATAAATGGCTGACACACATAAAGATGGTTTACAGACTTCATTTATCCCATATTTTCCCATTTCTCAGCAAACTAAGCATTGATAACGGGAAGTTCAGACACTTCTGGGTAGAGAACCTCTTCATGCAAAGCAAAGATGAGAGTTGTATCCAGACTTTTCTGGGTACCCTGTGAAATTGAGCCCATCGAGGCTCCAGCTTCACTTTTGCCAGAAGGCCAACATTACTTTTTTTTTTTTTAATTAGCTCCCTTGCAGATGCCCAAATAGACATTAAGTACAGTGACTCTTGTGTTAGCAAAAGGAAGCAGAGTCAAAAGGTTGGAAATCAGGCCGGTGGTCTTTTGTAAGTTGCAGCAAAATGGCCTTCCCCATCACTAACATGGACCGGAGGATGCCTTCATGGTGCTCGGTTCTCGCTGAGTTTCCTGCTACATTGTCAGAAAGAGAAGAGTTGGCACCAGCTTCCCGTTGCTCTTGGTGCCGCAGGGCGTGATGCCCATCTGCCTCGTGGCTGGCCAAGGACTCCGCTTCTGCAGGGGGCTTAATGGGATTTCATGTGCTAGGAAAAGTTGTTTCCCACAGAACTGCCTATGCCTTTCTTCCCTAGAAATATATTTTATTATCTTTTGTGCTTGGGATTTGAGTGATTACACATATGGAGACTTTATCGGACCTTTTGTATTTCTCAGACGTCTTCTCCAATCACTCCTTTCTTCTTGCTTATTCACAAACATAATCAGAAACAGTATGACGTGGCTTGTATGTTTACCGGTGTTCTTGTATTGTCTTTGCAGTCGAAATCAGCTGTCTGCCCTGCCTGCCTGCCTGTGTGGTCTGCCTCTCAAAGTCTTAATCGCAAGTAACAACAAACTTGGATCGCTGCCAGAAGAGATAGGTCAGCTCAAACAGTTAATGGAGTTGGTATGTTACTGATTCTTAAGATGCTCTTTTTATTTGTTGACGAATCATCATCTGTCAAGGTAGTCAGGAAGACTCTCTGCTACAAGTTGGACAGGGAGGCGCTTATGTGGTTGGAGGGCTGTTTGTGATGAAGACATTAAGTAGGGAGAGGAACAATCTTGGCTTTGCTGTGGCAGACACAGTTCCTGAAATTTACAGGTTTCCTGTAGTTTATACTTCCTGAAGTTCATGGGATTTACAGTTCCTGAAGTTTATGGGTTATCATGTGGTAGTCAGATCATTTTTTTTCCAGATTGCATATAAATTTGTGATAAATTATGGATACACTGGAAAAATCACGTACAAATACGTTAGAAGGGCAAACTACGTGAATGTAAAGAACTCAGAAAGAACAGAGTACTCTGATTCTGTATGAGTTTTAATAACCATTGCCCCAAAGTGATGTAACTCTAAAATGTGACCATATCCTCAGAGACAAAAAGGTAACAAATGTTAGAGATGGGTAGAGATGGGTTGTAAGTGTGTACCCGAGGCCAAGATACACTGTTCTGTTTCACCTCTTTCACTACTAATTGAATCACTTACCTTGTTTCTAAGATGGGAAAGAATGAATCCCATCCAGGTAAGATGGGTGAATGAAAAGGCAAGAATAAGCAATGAGGCTGAAATATAATGGTCAGAAGTCCTCTTTCAAGCAACCGTTACTGCACACTGACCTTGTGTCCAGCACAAAGCTGGCTACTGTGATTACAACCATGGAAAGGACACGGTCCCTTGCTTTAGGTAGATTCCAGTCTCGAAAATTGGTGGCTAGTAACTTTTCTATTAGATTCTAGTCTAGAACATTGATGGCCAATAACTTTTCTATTGGGTGCCAACTACAGTTAATTTCTTAGAGGCCATGTGGACCACCGTGGTGATGACCTTGTGAGGCCCAGATAGAGAGTGCTGTGATCCTTTCCTTCATCATGTCTGCAGTGGGAGTGGTTAGGAAAGTGATATATGTATCAGCTTTTATTTTATTTTATTTTTTTAATGTTTTTTTTTAATTTATTTTTTAAGAGATAGAGAGAGAGAGAGCAGGGGAGGGTCAGAGAGAGAGAGGAAGACACAGAATCTGAAGCAGGCTCCAGGCTCTGAGCTAGCTGTCAAGCACAGAGCCTGACATGGGGCTTGAACCCACGAACCATGAGATCATGACCTGAACTGATGTCCAACGCTTAACCGACTGAACCACCCAGGCACTCCTCAGCTTTGATTTTAGTATAGAAATGAGTTATTGCTGTATAAAGGCATTAAGAGGTAAAAATAGAGTATCTTTTTCAGGACTCATGTGATAGTAGTATCTGAAACCTATTCCAAGGCAAGGGAAAAGCAAAAGCAAAAATAAACTGTTGAGTCTACACCAAAATGGAAAACTTTTGTATAGCAAAAGCAACTATTAACAAAAGAGAAAGGCAATGTAGTGAATGTTAGAATGTATTTGCAAATGACTTATTCAATAAGGAGGTAATATCCAAAATATATAAAGAACTTATGCAACTCAACACCAAAAAAGAAAATCTGAATTAAAAATGGGCAGAGGACCTGAATAGACATTTTTCCAAAGAAGACATACAGATGATGGCCAGAAAACACATGGAAAGATGCTCAGTATCACTGATCATCAGGGAAATGCAAATCAGAACCACAGTAAGAAAACACTCCAGTCAAAATGGCTAGTATTAAAAATAGCAAGTGTTGGCAAGGATGTGAAGAAGAGGGAACCTTCACACACTGTTGGTGGGAATGTAAACTCATGCAGCCACCGTGGAAAACAACAGTATGGAGATTCCACAAAAAATTTAAAATAGAATTACCACCTGATCTAGTAATTTTACTACTGGGTATTTACCCAAAGAATACGAAAACACTAATTGGAAAAGATGCATGCATCCCTATGTTCATTGCAGCATTATTTATAGTAGCCAGGATATGGAGGAAACCCAAGTGTCCATCGACAGTTAAGTGAATAAAGAAGTGGTACGTATATATGGTATGTATACATATGTATATGTGTATATATGTACACACACACAATGAAATATTATTCAGCCATAAAATGAATGAAATCTTGTCATTTGCGACAACATAGACAGACCTAGAGGGTATGAAATAAGTCAGACAGAGGAAGATAAATACCATATGGTTTCACTTATATTTGGAATAAAAAGAATTGAGGGGTGCCTGAATGGTCAGTCAGTTAAGTGTTGGACTTTTTTTTTTTTTAACATTTATTCATTTTTTGATAGAGAGAGAGACAGAGCATGAGCAGGGGAGGGGCAGAGAGAGGGAGACACAGAATCTGAAGCAGACTCCAGGCTCTGAGCTGTCAGCACAGACCCTGATGCGAGGCTTGAACCCACAAACAGTGAGATCACGACCTGAGCCAAAGTCGGCCACTTAACTGACCTAACCACCCAGGTGCCCCAAGTGTTGGACTCTTAATTTCGGCTCAGGTAGTGCTCTCATCTCTTTCAAGAAAGAAAGAAAAAAGAAAGGAAGGAAGGAAGGAAGGAAGGAAGGAAGGAAGGAAGGAAGGAAGGAAGGAAGGAAGGAAGGAAGGGAAGGAAGGAAGGAAGGAAAGAAGGAAGGAAGGAAAACAAATTTCAAGTTTTTAAAAAATAAAAGGAAAATCAGAAATAGACTCATAAATACAGAGAATAAACTGGCACTTGCCAGAGGGGCGGGGGTCAGGAGGATGTATGGAATAGATGAATGGGACTAGGAAGTGCAAACTTCCAGTTAGAAAATAAGTCAGAGATGAAAAGTAATACTGTAATAACATTGTATGGTGTCAGATGGTGACCACACTTACTTTGGTGAGCACTGGGCAATGAATAGAATTGCTAAATGACTATGTCATGCACCTGAAATTAATACAGCATTGTATATCAATCATACCTAAATAATAATTTTTTAAATGTTTAAAAATTTTTTATTTTTTAAATGCTTCACATGAGTAGTGGAGGAACAGAGAAAGAAAGAGACAGAGAATCCCAAGCAGGCTCCGTGCTCGGCACAGAACCCAACACAGGGCTTGATCTCACAACCACAAGATCATGACCTCAGCCCATGTCAAGAGTTGGATACTTAACTGACTGAGCCATGCAGGGGCACCAATNACCTGTACATTTGATCCGGGATCATTAATGTCTAGAACAAGACGCTAGGAGGTGGTCAGGAGCCCTGGAGCTGGTTTCTTTTCTCAGTTAGCTTTCTGTACTTCTCCACACAGTGGAGACATCGTGTTGCCCACAGATCCCAAGTTTCAGTGTCCTCCGACTTAAGCACTAGCTGGTCTGTCTCAGCCCTGGTGTCTCAGTGAGAAAGGCACGATTTGGGTTGGATGCCCTCTCCTGACCGAGTCAGTGATGCACAAGATACATAGTCCCATGACCCAGACACATGGCTGCTTTGCTGCCAGTTAAAGGGCCAGTTGTGAAAGAAGATGGATATTAATTTGGATAGGCATGCCTACCCCCAAATTTGCTACTACAAGAAATATGTGCACGTGGTTAAGGAACAATTGATTCAGTCTTGGGAGTTGGGAAGGGTTTGTAAGGGAAGAGACCTTTGAGAGTCCCCTTGTAGAAGTCTGTGTGGGATTTTCTAAATGGAAAAAGGAAGACAGGGACAGGGGAAGCATTTAAGGAGAAGGGCTGGCTTGTGCAAAGGCAGGACAGCCCAGGAGGAGCAGCTTACTTGGGGAGTGGGACGCAGTTAAATCCTGCTGAGGCTCGGTAGAATGAGGCTGGGTGCTCCATTTTCATAGTCACTGCCTTAGAGTTAGGCCACCATCAGCTTCTCCACAGGGCATTCAAGACTGGCGCGTTTAGTTCCAGCCATCTGGGGGTGCACTTTGTTCATTCCCACTTCTAGACTTTGAAATACATCACCGTCTCTGTACAGACAGTTGCTTCCCTCTCCTCTTCTCTTGGTCAGTTCTTAACCAAGGTAGATCTCACTTCCTCCCAAAAGTCTTCCCAAATCTTTCAAGCCAGTTAGGCACTCCTGATGCAAGCATGCTCTACTTAACCACCGAATTCTGTGCAATCACACTTTCTTCTTACCTGGCATTCTCCGCACTGACTCCCTCTGCATCTTGAAAGCTGCCTAAGGACAGGAACTTGCTGTTGTACCTGGTACTTGGCACAAGATAGACACCCAATAAATGTTTGCTGAATGCAGCAGTCAAGTGGTACAGAGTGGGTTGTTAAGGTGGCTTGGGACAGAATGTGAAGACAGACTCCCAAGTGCTCAGCCTGGCAGGGGGTGACTATCTTACAATCCAACTTAATTCAGAAGGTAGCATCTTAATTGGTTCCAGAAAACAAAACAATAATACAGAATAATGCTTTGGATGAAACTGATAGTTATATACTTTTTTCTTTTTAAAGAATTCTTCTTTTAGGAGTCTGATAAAGCACAAAAGTCACCAGAATTTGGATTAGGTCTTCCAAGCACAATATGAATAACAAGTTTGTTCTTTCCCCCACTTCTTTTTTTTTTTTTTTTTACAAATAGTTTATTGTCAAATTAGTTTCCACATAACACTCAGTGCTCATCCCCACAAGTGTCCTCCTCCATGGCCATCACCCCCCTCCCCCCCACATCCATCAGTCCTCAGTTTTTGTCAGCATTCAAGAGTCTCTCATGGTTTGCCTCTCTCCCTTTCCCCCACTTCTTGAGCTCCCATGGATGGGTGGCACACCGGTGAGGTCAGTCTTCTGGAACCTGTTGGCAGCCAGAATGTGTTTGTGTCCCACTGCACCCTGGGTTTAAGCCAACAGCATGCCGTGCATCGGACAGCTCATCTGTGAATAGGTGGCCATGTGCTGAGCCTGGAGCCAGGCCCACACCAAAGCAGGGCTTTCCTCAGATGCTCTCCTCAGCTGCTGCGCTGGCATTGTGGCAGCAGTAGAACAGCACTGTCTCCTGTCTCCGGCCTCGGGACACACAAGCTGTTGTGTGGGTGGCTGTAAGGGAGTCCCTGAGCTTTTCTTGGGCACCCTATCTGGAGCCCAGCTCTAGCAAAGGCTGCCCTGCCTCTCAGTCACACAAACTGTTTAGTGTAACTGCTTACTTAGCATTGGGATCAACTGGCTCTGGTGTCTTTTCTCTACCAGCAATAACATGTTGGACCCTTGAATCCTAGAAATCCTAGAATGTAAGAGCCATTGGGGTTTTAAAAGCATCTAGTCCAAGCTCTTGACATCTTACAAAGGTAGAGAGACAGTGTGTGATGTACAGAAGTTCACTCTGGTGTAGCTAATTTATAACCTAAGCTAAAATGCCCTCACCCAGCAGTGTTTGATAGAAAGGTAATGCAAGCAGCAATTTTTATTTTATTTTACTTCATTTTTAAATTTTAATTTCTCTTCTATTTTATTGTTTATTTTTATTTTGAGAGAATGAGAGAGAGAGCAAGAGAGTATGGGAGGGGCAGAGAGAGAAAGGGAGAGAGAGAGAATCCCAAGCAGGCTCCCCAGTGTCAGCGCAGAATCCGATGTATGGCTCTATCCCATGAACCATGAGATCATGACCCGAACCAAAATCTAGGGTCACCGACTGAGCCACCCATCTGCCCCTGTTCTATTCTACTTTTTTTTTTTTTGAGTTTTAATGTGTTTTCTTTTTTTCTTTTTTTTATAATAGTTTGTTGTCAAATTAGTTTCCACATAACACTCAGTGCTCATCCCCACAAGTGTCCTCCTCCATGCCCATTCCCCCCTCCCCCCACATCCATCAGTCCTCAGTTTTTGTCAGCATTCAAGAGTCTCTCATGGTTTGCTTCTCTCCCTTTCCCCCACCATTTCTGCATGGCAATGAGAAACAATGAAATCTGGCCATGTGTAGCAACATGGATGGACCTTGAGGGTGTTATGCTGAGCGAAATAAGTCAGGCAGAGAAGAAGGGCAGAAATGTTCTATTCTACTTTTAATTTTAATTCCATTGTAGTTAATGTAGTGTTACATTAGTTTCAGGTACACAGTATAGTGATTCAACACTTCCATACATCACCTGGTGCTTATCATGACAGGTACACTCCTTAATCCCCATCGACTATTTCATCCATCCCCGCCCCCCACCCCACTCACTTCTCTCTATTAACCATTAGTTTGTTCCCAATAGTTAAGGGTCTGTTTCTTGGCTTGTCTCTCTCTCCCTTTTCCTTTGCTCATTTGTTTCTTAAATTCCACATATGAGTGAAATCATATGGTATTTGTCTTTCTCTGACTTATTTCACTTAGCAAAATACCCTCCAGCTCCATTCTTGTTGTTGCTAATGGCAAGATTTCATTCCCCTTTTTAAGTTTGTTTATTTTGAGAGAGAGAAAGAAGGGAGAGTGAGCATGAGCGGGGGAGGGCAGAGGGAAAAAGAGATTCCCAAGCAGGCTCCGTGCTGCCAACATAGAGCCCCTATGTGGGGCTCAAAATCACAAACTGTGAGATCATGACCTGAGCTGAGATCAAGAGTGGGATGCTCAACCAACTGAGCCACGCTGATACCCCAAGATTTCATTCTTTTGATGGCTGAGTAATACTCTATTGTGTGTGTGTATATACATATATATACACACATATGTATATATGTATACATATGTATATATGTATATACACACAACGTATATATGTGTATATGTATGTATATATATACACAACGTATATATGTATATATATGTGTGTGTGTATATATATATATATACACACACACATATATAAATGCACACACACCACATCTTCTTTATCCATTCATCAGTCGGTGGACACTTAGGCTGCTTCCATAATTTGGCTATTATAAATAATGCTGCTGTAAACATAGGGAAGCATGTATCCCTTTGAATTAGTATTTTTTAAATTTTTTTAAATGTTTCATTTATTTTTGAGAGAGAGTTAGAGACAGTGTGAGCAGGGGAGGGTCAGAGAGAGAGGGAGACACAGAATTAGAAGCAGGCTCCAGGCTCTGATCTGGCAGTCAGCACAGAGCCCAACGTGGGGCCCGAACCCACAAACCGTGAGATCATGGCCTGAGCTGAAGTCGGATGCTTAAACGACTGAGCCACCCAGGCGCCCCTGAATTAGTATTTTTGTATTCTTTGGCTAAATACCCAGTAGTGCAATTACTGGATCATAGGGTAGTCCTACTTTTAACTTTTTGAGGAATCTCCATACTGTTTTCTAGAGTGACTGCATTAATTTGCATTCCCACCAACAGTGCATAAATAAGTGTTCCTTTTTCTCCACAACCTTGCCAACACTTGTTTCTTGTGTTTTTGATCTTAGCCATTCTGAAGGGTGTGATGTGACATCTCGCAGTTTTGATTTGCGTTTCCCTGGTTAAGAGTGATGTTGAACATCTTTTCATGTGTCTGTAGGCTGTCTGTATATCTTCTTTGGAGAAATGTCTGTTCATTTATTCTGCCCATTTTTAAATTGAATTACTTGTTTTTTGGGTGTTGATTTTTATAACTTCATGTATTTTCAGTACTAACCCTTTATTGGATATGTCATTAGCAAATATCTATTCTCATTCAGTATGTTACCTTTTAGTTTTGTGGATTGTTTCCTTTGCTATGTAAATACTTTTATTTTGATATAGTCTTTTTTTTTTNTATCTTGTCCCCTCTCTCTGATATAGTCTTAATAGTTTATTTTTGCTTTTGTTTCCTTTGCCTCAGGAGACATATCTAGAAAACTATTGCGGTGGCCAATGTCAGAGACCTCCGTTCTCTTCTAGGATTTTTACGGTTACAGGTTTCACATTTAGGTCTTTCATCTATTTTTAATTTTTGTGTATGGTGTAAGAAAGTTGTCTAGTTTCATTGTTTTGCATGCTGCTGTCCAGTGTTTCCAACACCATTTGTTGAAGAGACTTTCTTTTGCCCATTGGATATTCTTTCCTGCTTTGTCAAAGATGAATTGACCATATCATTGTGGGTTTATTTCTGGGTTTTCTATTTTGTTCCATTGATCTCTGTGTCTATTTTTGTGCCAGTACCATACTGTTTTGATGACTACAGCTCTGTAATATAACTTGAAATCAGGAATTGTGATGCCCCCAGGTTCATTTTCTTTTTTTCAGAATTGCTTTGGATATTTGGAGTCTTCTAAGATTCCATATAATTTTTTAAAAGTTTTATTTATTTCTGAGAGAGAGATAGCATGAGCACGGGAGGGTCAGAGAGAGAGGGAGACACAGTATCTGAAACAGGCTTCAGGCTCTGAGCTGTCAGCACAGAGCCCGACATGGGGCTCGAATCCACGAACCGTGAGATCATGACCTGAGCTGAAGTTGGACACTCAAACGATTGAGCCACCCAGGCGCCCCAGAGATTCCATATAAATTTTTAAGATTGTTTGTTCTAGCTCTGTGAAAGATGCTGTTGGTATTTTGATAGGGATTGCATTAAATGTGTTGATTGCTTTGGGTGGTATAGAAATTTTAACAATATTTGTTTTTCTAGTCCTTGAACATGGAATGTCTTTTCATTTCTTTGTGTAGTGTTCAATCTCTTTCATCAATGTTTTATAATTTTTAGAAATGGGTTTTTTTTATATCTTTTATAACCTTTATACCTAGGTTTATTTCTAGGTATCTTATTTTTGGTGCAGTTGTAAATAGGATTATTTTCTTAATTTCTCTTTCTGCTGCTTCATTATTAGTGTATAGAAATGCAACAGATTTCTGCACATTGATTTTATGTCCTGTGACTTTACTGAATTAATTTATCAGTTCTGGTAGTTTTTTGGTGGTGCCTTTAGTATTTTCTATATATAGTATCATGTTATCCTCAAAAGTGAAAGTTTGACTTCTTCCTTACCAATCTGGATACCTTTAATTTGGTTGTCTAAATGCTGTTAGCAAATTTAATTTTGGGGGGCCTTTTGTTTTATTATTTTAGAGAGAGAGAGAGAGCACAAATGGGGAAGAAGGACAGAGGGAGAGAGTGAGAAAGAGAGGATGGGAGAGGGAGAATCTTAGGCAGGCTCCATGCTCAGTGTGGAGCCTAGTGCAGGGCTCGATCCCATGATCTTGGGATCATGACCTGAACCAAAATCAAGAATCGGATGCTCAGCTGACTGAATCACCCAGGCATCCAGACAATGTAACTTTAAATGCACTGGTAGCTACATTTTAAAAAAAAAAAAGCAAGTGAAATTAATTTTAGTAATATATTTTATTTAATGCAAGATGGCTAAGATATTATTTCAGCATGTGTGCAATATAAAATTAATGAGATATTTTATATATGCTTTTCATATTATTATGTCTCTGAAGTCCAGTGCGCATATCAACAGCATCTCACAGGGAGGACCAGCCATGCTTCTCATGCTCAGTAACCACATATGGCTGTGGTGGGTCAGCTCCTGTGGTCTCCTACTCTGTGAGCCAGCATGATCTTTGTGAAAAGCATTTATTTGTGACGTTGGTGAATCTTTAATTAGTTACCATTATTTAACCACAAGGGGTAACTGACCTTGCTTAAGGTCAGAGACTAAAAAAAGATTAGTTTCCATCCGTTCTTATTTATCTTTCATATCTTTTTGCTTAAAAATAGTAGTGCTACTGTGGGTAACCCTGTCAAATGATTTTTAGCTATCAATTGGAAAGAAATTCCCTGGAGAGCCCGAAATAATTCCAGACTTGCTTGGGAGGCTTTTGTTTAAATAGTTACATGGTAACCAACTTGTTAAAAAGTTTGGGAGCACCCAACCCGCCCAAGCATTCAGAGTACTTTAAGCCAATGAAGTGCTGATAAAATCACTCAACTTACTGGTCTCTGAGCATTGTTTAGCTATTTTAGAAGAAATATTTTTAAATTTCACAGTAGACTCAAAGAACATCGCAACTGGAGTTGTAAACTCTCCTCTTACAAGTATGAGTATTCCACAGTCCTCAGACTTGGCTTGAAAGACAAAAGAAAAGCACCGTAGCTGTTTCAAGAAAGGAGTTGTCCTCTGTAATTTTTAAGAACTAGTGTTGGAAAACACCATCTTACCATCTTAAATATATCACAATTATCTGAAAATAAAGCAAAAAGCGGGGCACCTGGGTGACTCAGTTGGTTAAGCGTCCAACTGCAGCTCAGGTCATGATCTCATTGGTTATGGGTTCCAGACCTGCATCAGGCTCTGTGCTGACAGCTCAGAGCATAGAGCCTGCTTCAGATTGTGTGTCTCCCTCTCTCTGCCCCATCCCTTCTAATGTTCTGTCTCTCTGTCTGTCTCTCTCTCAAAAATAAATAAACATTAAAATTTAAAAAAAATAAAACAAAAAACATTGCCATTCAGTGATTGGCTTATCCAGCCATCTGAGGTGGCGCAGAGAACAAAGAAACACCACTGTTGCTCCTTCAATGAAGAAGCATTAAGAAACACCTACTGAGACGTCGTTTTTTGAATCCACGAGATGCCAGGATGGAGTTGTGTGCTGTTTCATGTGCAAGAGAATGTAGGTACTCTTAGCACTGTGGAGCTGGCCCCTCCAGGCTCATTTGTAATGGGCGTGAGCTAGAACTTTCGGTTCTTGGCCACTTTGAGTTCCTTCTGTACCTCTGGTACTCTCAGAGCTGTAGCTGTATATGATATTGTTTTATAAGTCTTTGTATCGGGGCGTTCTTTCTGTAAGAAAAAAAGAGATAAAGCAGTAGCATGTACTGAGCACCTGCTATATGCCAGGTACTCTGCTAGGTACATGACATGGATTATTTCATATAATCTTGACAATAACCCAGCAAGGTAGATATAATATCCACAGTGTGTAGACAAGTTTGAGTTTCAGAATTACTTACCCAGAGCCGTGGGACTCTGAAGAGCTGGAACTGGGGTAAAAACCAATTTTGTGTGGTGAAAGCCCCAATCCTTTCAATAGCACCCCACAGCTGTGCATGCTGGGTCTTCTTCCGGATCGTTTAGTGTCTCATGGAGAGGGGCCCTGTGCAGTTTGTTTGTTGAGTTCCTGGTTCACCTTGCAGTGGTTTTCCCATTAAAGTTGGGGCAGCAAACAACAGTTGAGAGTGAATCAGAGAACGAATGTTAGAAAAATCGGGCCAGTGTCTGCAAGTTTCCAGACACTGGAAGTGCAGTGAACTACAACCAGGCTGGGAAGGTCAGTCGACGGCGCTGGTGTTGACTAAACCCTGTTGTACTCATTAAACCACATTAACATTTGGAAACCTGATTCTTTTACTGTCGAATCATACCTGAAGGCTGAGACATGTTGAGATGCTATGTGCATGCCTTCTGTTATAATTACCAGGCAGCTGTGAAGACAGATGCACTAAGGTAGAGCACAATGAACTTGACTTTTCTCGTGGTTCCCTGTACATGCTGACATAATGAGGTCCAGAGATGGTCTGTCTCTTGTTTGGTTTCTTTCAGTTCTGTCTTTCCTCAACTCAGGCAGTGTGCGAAAATCGTGGCTTCCGGCTGTGAGAAAACACAGTATCACTCATCCAGAAACCTGCTCTTACACCGAAAAGCTTGCAACCTGACTCAAGTAATCACTGATGGAACGGTGCATTTCCTGGCTCTGACTAGGCATCTCTCGTTTCATAAAATGTTTGTTCACGTAGAGAGTTTGAATTCAGGGATTGATTATAGACACGGGATGTATTGACCTGGTTCTGAGGAAAATTCCTTCGTTATTTTCATACATAACATTCCAGCCTCTGAGTTAGGTATATTGGAGACATTAATTCACGTGTCTGCCATCAGCATGTTTCCATTCACAGTCTTTGGAGATGCCTCCTAGCCCCTCTGGTTTCTGTGGGATGGTTGGAAATCCATGGCTTGTTTACCATCTGTCCTGTTGAAGAGCATTGGGTGGATGGATGTGGTGCAGAGTTTTATACTAGGAGACATTCAGTAAGTGTTGGGAGGTGATAAAACCAGAGGTTGCTTGAAAAAGTTTTGAGTTTAAATGAACATATGGATTTTTCTTAAAAAAAAAAAAAAAGAAATTCTGACTACAGACATTGAAGTCGACATTACTTCTAAGCTAAGTATCTGTTTTTCAGAGTCTCTTCATTATTTCTGATGTGATAAATGGCTCTTCCTAATATTCTTTTTACATAGGCACAGAGAGGTTTAGACATTTACCTAAAGTCACACATTCAATCATACAATACACCTTCCCCCTCAAAAAAGAGCATGAGCCCTTGATGGGAGTTAATAGCTTGAATTTCCTCTCTGAATGTTCACATTCCCTTCAATTACACAAAGAGCTAGATTTATTACAGATATATGACTTACGCAATGGCATGACCACGCTAGGTTTTTGAAAACCTGAGAGTCAGATCAAGGTAGCTTATGAGAATACTGCGTGCAGTTCCCCAGGGTGGCCTGGTGTCACGGGGCATCTTCCCTAACCAGGATCATCTTGATGCAGATTTGTGTTGGTTTTCATTAGAGGTTACTCCTTAAAAATCACCTTTCTTTTTTACAATAATATTATTTTCTGAAAGTGGACATTACCTAGTATAATAATGTCTGAACTTAATCTGATGTTTTAAATCCTTGTGTTTCTTGCATACTGAAGGTAAATTAATGATTTGTACTTAATAACAAAGATCTATTAGTCTCCAATGTGCATTTAATACTTCTAGAGACTTCCATTCTTGCCCAGAAGGGCTGGCATAAAATGACTCTAAAGTTTTTCCTTTGGTTACTTAAAAACATGTAGATTAAATCGGTGGAAAAAAGTATATTTCAAATTATAGTTAAAATTGTTGATTATTTTTTATCTGAATGACTAAATTGGACTGGCTGGTCCTTTAACTTAAGTTTGAGTATTTATGTTATTATATAATAATTAGATTCATTTCCATATGAAAAAGAATAGAATTAGTAAATATTTATGACATATTTATGATGATTTCTTTTTGTCCTACTTGTACATTTGCAATATTGTAACAGTAAATATATGGCAATATGATTCACTGAAGCTTGCAGTAATTATTTTCTAAGACATAGTTCAGGGGCTAATAAACAATTCAGAAGGGATTCATTTGACTATTTTAAGAAGCCACTGAATCCAGAATTCATAGCTTTGTAAATTCACAGCTAAATGCAGAAGTGTGAGGGGGCACCTGGGTGTCTCAGTTGGTTAAGCGTCTGACTTCGGCTCACGGTCCATGGGTTTGAGCCCCGTGTCGGGCTCTGTGCTGATAGCTAGCTCAGAACCTGGGCCTGCTACAGATTCTGTGTCTCCCTCTCTCATTGACCCTCCCCTGCTCACGCTGTCTCTATCTCTCTCTTAATATTAATATAATACTAAAAAAAATTTTTTTTAAATGCTGAAGTGTGAGGCATTAGTATTCTCTTATTTTCTTAAATGTTCTCTTTTTAAAATGAACTCAAGATTTAAAAAAAACATACCTTAGGCTAAATGAGGACAGACAGATAATGTTTTTACATGTTCTAAACTGAAATATCTTATCCCAAAACATTTAGACTATTATCTTCTCTTTCCTCCTCCTCATTCCCCAGCTAATTACGACATGGGAGGTTTTATTTTTGTGATGAAATTCATAGCCTATTTAAAATTTAGCAAGGTTCAGTAACTGGGAGGCAGTAGTGTTTTGCATAATTCTATAATATTGATTATACAATAGTGTGAAGTCTTTTTTTAACTTTTAAATTAGTGTTTAATTAATTTCTTAATTGTTTTTTAATGTTTATTTATTTTTGAGAGAGACAGACAGACAGAACGTGAGTAGGGGAGGGGAGTGGGAAACACAGAAGCCTAAGCAGGCTCCAGGTTCTGAGCTGTCAGCACAGAGCCCTACACAGGGCTCAAACTCAGGAACCGTGAGATCATGACTTGAGCTGAAGTCGGATGCTTAATTGACTGAGCCACTCAAGCACCCCTATATAGTGTAAAGTATTTATCTTGCTTCCATGCTAGATCTTCCTGGGCATTTCCCCCTCATTATTTTGGCAGGATAGGAAATAACAGACAGAAGAACACTACTAAAATACTTTGACCTTCACTATACACCCTTCAAAATGTGAATGGACAATTGGACTTTGTGTTTCTAATTGTCTACAGATGTCCTGTCTCGGAAATCTAAAAGAAAACTCTTTATCATTATTTTTTTTTTCCTGTGAATTAGGTAACTGCTTTCCCTACTGGTTAAATAAGCATTTAAATATAGCTGAGGGGAGGTGATTTTCCTTGATAAAGCCATTATGTTAGAAATATATGTTAGAAAAAAATTACCTTATGTTTAGGGAAATGGCATACCCTTTCTGGCTAACCAGAGGGTGATAAACAAAATGCACAGTGTATAATACAGTACCCCCTAATGGGATAAGACTGAATGAGATTTTATGCTGTGAATAAGCTGCCTAAATATATCTGTTATCTTTTGCTTCCTTCTTTTTGTCTTAAAAGAATGATTTTTTAAAGAATTCTGTCTTTGAAATTTCTGAAAATTGTCAGTTTTATATCAGAAATCTGTGATTCCTATAAAATGCAAAAGGGTTTTTCTCGTGCAGTCATTCACAGACTTATAAAAACTTACTATAGATGTCAGTAAGATAACTTCTCTCTAGAGATGGAAAATGCCTGCTGTTTCTTTCCCCATGACCCTCTCCACTCCCCCCTCCCCACACACCTGCCAGCTGTCACCAGTGTGACTGTGCCTGGCTGTGAGTCCAATAGAATGGTTTAATCTTATATATTTCTAGGGCTTACCTATATACTGTGTGTGTCAGGTCTCTTCAAACT
>NW_027532407.1:3343065-3391889 GCF_008692635.1 Crocuta crocuta
CCACGGTTTGTGAGTTCGAGCCCCAGGTCAGGCTCTGTGCTGATATCTCAGAGCCTGGAGCCTGCTACAGATTCTGTGTCTCCCTCTCTCTTTGCCTCTCCCCTGCTTGTGCTCTGTCTGTCTGTCTCTCTCTCAAAAATGAATAAATATTTTTAAAAAAATTTTTTAAATAGAATGGAATGGAAGGGTACTTGCTTATTTGTGACTTGGTTGAGGCAAAGAAAGATAAAGATTTCATTGAAAGGCTTAAGTTGTTGGTACTTGTGACTGATCAGATGCCGCAGTAATTGGGAAAAGTTAGCATTTACTTTTTACTTCTGGTACATGGAAATACATGAAAGAGGGAGAACTGTTTACTGACACCCTGAGGGGCTAAAAGTGGACAGTTCTCTGGACCTTCTAATTCTATCCTTAGACTTCTTTTTCTCTACTGATGTGATTTGTGGGGTTTTGTTTATGTTTTTAAACTCTAGGGATGCTTCTTCTGGAATTTTATGTGACTTTTTGGGCCAGGGGTGATGCCGTTGAACACCCAGCGTTGTTACATGCCTGTCTGTCACATGCCACCTCCCCTCGGCCAGACAGCTGAGCACAGTGCAGTACCGTGGGCTGATCGCACTGTGTACTCGCAGCCTCTGCAGAGGCCTGCTTCGTTCCCTTATCAGGAGTGATTTTATTCCTCTTTAGCAAGTGATACTCATTTGGCAGCCTCATGACCTTGACAGATTAGCAGGTCACCGGAGGATATTTAGATGAGAAGAGATTAGAGGGCAGCTATCCTCTGTGTTCTGCATTCTGCTCTTACAGGAGCCCTGGGGGTTCAGGGGACTGGTTAATGGTGAATTCTCACCATTGAATGTGAAACCGATTTCTCCAGTGAGGCTTTGCTGCCTTCTGAAAGGGGGAGTGGAAGGGGGAGTTTTTGCAAGTTCAGAACAGATGTGAGCTACTTAAAGACCTGATCTCACTGGGGTCATTCCCAGCCCAGTGTATCTGTGGTTGTTCGTTTCCAAGCAGGACGTGCCAGGGATTGGGGTGTACACAGGAGCATCCTGCGGTTCCAGCCGTGAAGCAGAGTGAGCCACAGCATCTGGAGTGTCAACATGAATGGGCCTCAGAAATTTCATCCAACACTTACTGATCCCTTACTTTATTCCTGGCATTCTGCGTAGCACCGGAAGATAGAGTGAATGAGAGCCGGTGCCTTCCATCTAGGAGTTCACAGGCTTCTAAGGGTGGGCAAATGTGTGCGCACACGAATACGATAATACATTATCCATAGGAGCACCAAGGAAAGAGTGGCCGTTCTCCGTGGGTGTTAGTTCAGAGAGCAAGAGTGGGGGAAACCCCCACAAAGGTTTCAGAGAGGGGAGAGCCTTGAATTACATCTTGAAGGATGTAAGGACAATAGGGCGCTATTGGGGAGGGGTACACCACACAGGGAAGAGCCCGAACAGGTTTGGAACTGTAAAACCCTTGGCACACGCTGGCGGCTGCGGTCGGTAATTACATGGCCTGGGGACGCAAGCGAGGGTTTTCAGAGAGATGGCGCTGGAAAAATCCATCTGAGCCGTAGCTGTTGGCCCTTGGTGCTGGTGAGTTGGGGACTTCACCCCGTGGGTTTCTGAGACGCTGTTGCAAGTGTCTAAGTTGGTAAATGATGCAGTGAAATGCACACATTCTGGCAGCTCTGGGAAAGACGGGACCTGAGGAGCAGATTGCTGTACAGAACCAACCAAGGAGACCATGAAAGTGTCCAGTGAGACAGAGTGATGGTCTGGACAATAGAGTAGCTGGGGCGGGGGGTGGAAAGCTCGGGTGGGGGGGCGTGGAGAGCTGAGCAGAGCTTCCAGAGAAAGCGGGAGAGTGGGATTAGGGGAGAATGATAAGATTATAAACGTCATAGCTTTCATTTTGCACGTGTCAGAGGTGGTTCCAGTCAGCTGTTAATAGGATATTTGTCTTTCAGTGCAAAAAAGACATAATCCGCATGCCCCACAGTCTTGGAAAATGTTCTTAAAGGTGTTCAGGTCCACAGTTTCCGGCCTTTCAGTAATAACTCCATTTTAAATAAATAGCGCATCCAAAAGATGCGTTAATAGTCACAGTTTTTCACTGTCAAAGAAAAACAGTTTTTCACTGAGTGTTTGTTAAGTAGGATGTGTGACCTTCTATTTCAAGGTACTGTGGGATGGTGGCTTAACAGTGGGCGGGCATTCGCTCTGAGTCACAACTGCCCTGGATGCCTGACTTAACCTTCCAGAGCCTCATTTTCCTGATTGTTAATACTAAGCTGCTAATACTGCCCTATGGGTTCGTGGTGAGAATTAAAATCTTTTTTAACATTTATTCATTTTTGAGACAGAGAGACAGAGTGTGAGTGGGGGAGGGGCAGACAGAGAGGGAGACAGGGAATCCAAAGCAGCCTCCAGGTTCCAAGCTGACAGCACAGAGCCCAACACAGGCCTCGAACTCACAGACTGTGAGATCATGACCTGAGCTGAAGTCCGACACTTAATGGACTGAGCCACCCGGGCGCCCCTCGTGGTGAGAATTAATGAGACTGAAGCACATGAATGCAGCAGGCACAGGGCTGACAAAGGAGCTCCCAAATGCTCTGAACATCCTTCCTTTCTCTTTTTCTCCTCAGATAATGTTCAAAATGCTGTACTTTCTTTTTCTTCTCTGTGCTGAGTCTTCCTTGGCTAGAAACCTCCAGACCAGGATAGTACTTGAGTAGTTGTCCTCACATCTAAATCCCTTACAGGGGCACCTGGGTGGCTCGGTCAGTTAAGTGTCCGACTCTTCATCTTAACTCAGGTCTTGATCTCAGGGTCATGAGTTCAAGCCCCAAGTTGGGCAGCGTGCTGGGCGTGAAGGCTTCTAAAATAAATAAGTAAATTCCTTAAGGAGATTTCACATGAAATGCTTGATTTCCTGGAAAAAGATGCTTATCATTTCTGCCTTTGCTTTTGATGCAGGACGTCAGCTGCAACGAGATCACAGCCCTGCCCCAGCAGATAGGTCAGTTGAAATCTCTACGGGAACTGAATGTCAGAAGAAATTACCTTAAAGTTTTACCACAAGGTAAAAAAGAATAAAAACAGGAAACATTTATTATCATTTTTTTGTTTTACTTTTGTGAAGAAGGCAGTTTGTCTAGTCATGTTTGTGTAAAGCTAATAATATTAATCATTAATTATCTGAATATGAATTCTGTGAGTTTCACATGCAGATGACAGAAAAGTTAATATAAAACTTTTCATTTTAGTCAAGGGGTATAGCAGCACCATCATTCCCCTGTATAAGTCTGTGTGTGTGTGTGTGTGTGTGTGTGTGTGTGTTTGCTCAGGCTCACATAACAAAGTACCGCAGACTGAGTGGTTTAAAGAGCAGAAATTTACTTTCTCACGGATCTTCAGGCTGGAAGTCTGATAAAGATGTCTTCTGAGAGCTCTCTCCTTGGCTTGCAGATGGCTGTCTTCTCCCTGTGTCTTTACATCATCCTCCCTCTGTGACTCTGTCCTTTTTTAAAAATTTTTAACATTTTATTTATTTTTGAGAGAGAGATAGAGACAGCATGAGGAGAGGAGGGTCAGAGAGAGAGGGAAATACAGAATCCGAAGACAGGCTCCAGGCTCTGAGCTAGCTGTCAGCACAGAGCCCGACATGGGGCTCCAACCCATGAACCGTGAGATCATGACCTGAGCTGAAGTCGGATGCTTAACCGACTGAGCCACCCAGGCGCCCGTCTGTGACTCTGTCCTAATCTCTTCTTAAGGTTTATTTATTTTTTGAGAGACTGAGAGAAACAGAGTGTGTGGGGAGGGGCAAAGAGGGAGGGAGACACGGAATCCAAACAAAGCAGGCCCCAGGCTCCATGCTGTCAGCACAGAGCCTGATGCAGGGCTCGAACTCATGAACCATGAGATCATGACCTGAACCGAAATCAGATGCTTAACCTGCTGAGCCACCCAGGTGCCCCGAGTCTCCTCTTCTTATAAGGACACAGTCAGTTGGGTTGGGGCCCACTCAGGTGACTTCATTTTAACTTCCTTACCCCTTTAAAGTCCTTATCTCCAAATACAATCACATTCTGAGGTCATGGGGATTAGGACTCCAACATAGGAAATTTGAGGACACACAATTCATAACAGGAGTTGTTTTTGGTGGAATGTGTGATGTTTTTGAACACTGAGCCAACGCTCTGGGCGATAGGCTTGGTCTTGTAGACCCAGCTGTTAGGATTTCTGGCTTTGGCTGTCTGGTAGCCCTGGTTGGGAACCACCCCTCTGTGTCCAGAATATGTGTTTCAGGTGAGGGCACTGCCCCTGCTGAAGTGGTATGTGGACTAACGTCACTGGTAGTTGTAGTGAATCTCAGAGCCTCAGCACCTGACATTCCTGCTCAGGAGCCGGACCTGGGCAAACCCTTCCCTGCAACTGTGGGCCTGTCCAGGCTGTCCCTCTGATACATGGTCTTTCAGCTCAAATACAAAGATAACATTTGTCCAGAAATTGTGCATCATTAAGAACTTTGACAAGGAGCTGTGTCGGATGGTGGCAGATCTGAATTTCATATTTTGGGATTCTTACTCAGACTTGAATCAGAAGGAGTTGATGAGTAGTGGAACACTGAATGCTTTCCCGAATGCTCTGGTTTTCAAAGATCGCATTCATTTCCATCTGTTCCATTTAAGGCCACTGGGCATACCCTATTTCTTATTTTTTTTATATATATTTTTAATTATTTCTGAAAGAGAGAGACAGTGTGAGCAGGGGAGGGTCAGAGAGAGAGGGAGACACAGAATCTGAAACAGGCTCCAGGCCCTGAGCTAGCTGTCACAAGAGAGCCTGATGCGGGGCTTGAACCCACGAACCGCGAGATCATGGCTTGAGCCGAAGTCGGAGGCTTAACCAACTGAGCCACCCAGGTGCCCCTACCCGATTTCAAACATGCATTTAAAAACATACATCAGGGGCATCTGGGTGCCTCAAGCCAGTTAAGCATCCAGCTTCAGCTCGGATCGTGATTTCATGGTTCATGGGTTCGAGCCCCACGTCGGCCTCTGTGTTGACAGCCTGCTTAGAATTCCATGTCTCCCTCTCTCTCTGTCCTTCTCCCACTCACACTTTGTCTCCCTTTCTGTCTCAAACATAAAAAAACATTTAAAAAAACTTGTTTAAATATCACTCAAAGTGAGAGCATATTTGTGGAAAGGAAAGCTAAAGCATTTGGTTAATCTGACACTATTGCAGTGAGTTGAGAGCTGCCTGATTTTTTCTGCATTTTGATCTTTGTCTTGAAGGCAAGCCAGTGAAGCTCATGGAAGGGAAAGAACTTTATCAAATGTGCTGTGCTTTTGTGGATGGTACATTTGAGTGCCTACCTGCCATCTTCACCTTTCTTGTGCATTTTTTAAAATTTTTTATTCTTTTATTTTTATATTTTTAATGTTTTTTTAAAATTTATTTCTGAGAGAGAGAGACAGTGTGAGCAAGGGAGGGTCAGAGAGAGAGACACACACAAAATCGGAAGCAGGCTACAGGCTCTGAGCTAGCTGTCAGCACAGAGCCCGAAACGGGACTTGAATCCACGAACCGCGAGATCATGACCTGAGCCGAAGTCGGACGCTTAACCGACTGAGCCACCCAGGCGCCCCTCTTGTGCATTTTTAAAGAAGGAAAGTATGGGGCATCTGGGTGGCTCAGTTGGTTAAGCGTCAACTTTGGCTCAGGCTCATGATCTTACAGTTTGTGGGTTCCAGCCCCACATCGAGTTCTGTGCTGACAGCTCAGAGCCTGGAGCCTGCTTTGGATTCAGTCTCCCTCTCTCTGACCCTACCCCACGCACACTCTATCTCTCTCAAAAAAAAGTATTTAATAAACATTAAAAAGCATTTTTAAAGAAGGAAAGTTAGAAACTATGTCACCACAAAGATGTATTACTTCATTACTTGAGATGCGTTAGTATAAAAACATTGATTTTTCATTCTGTCATTGTCCAATCCATTTTGATGGGATGACACTTTTTCTTGGTTTGATCAAGTGTGAGGGGAGAAACTCTTACTAAATGAACATTAGTAAGCATTTCACCTCTCATAGCATGAAAGGAAGCATTTCTTTACATTTAAGCTCTCATGCTAATCATTGACAAATCATTACAAATCAAACTCATTTTCAAAAGAAAAATGTAAGGGAGCCATGGATGGTTGCCTATCGTAGTTCAGAAACGTGTGAAAAGTGTGTCTACACAGTTTGTTCTCCCCACTTCTATGCTCCTACCTTAAAAGCATTCCTTTCCCTGGAGAAGATCAGTTACAAATTTCTATCCTTTTCATAATTATGTTTTCTCAGGTTTTATATTTTTATATATACTCAAAGCTAAGTCTTCAGTTTACCGGAAAATCTTTTTTTTTTTTAAGTAACTTCCTGAATATCAAGTTTCTTTTTTGCTTCACTCCGGAGAATTCCATTAACAAAAGAGCATTGATGGTGTTGCAGGCAGTGAATTTAAAGACTTTCCGTATTTACTTGTTTTTCCTCTTTGAGTACCCCTCCCCATATGCTTTCAATCTGAGGAGGGAAAACTCGTCTGTGGCCTAATTACCCAATCAATTTTGTCGTGGTTTTACTGCACACACTGCAGGGAGGAGACCATACTTTGTGTTTTCTAGGACCTGAATGGACAGAGTTAAGATTAAAGGAGCCACTCATTGACTTTCTTTGCAACAGAGGGTTCCTTGGGATTTTTTTCTTACCCCCTTTTTCTGCCCTGTGTCTTTTGACCATGTCTAGGCTGGTGTTATCACTTTATTCTCCCCCCCGGCCCCCTGTTTTCTTGTTGTGAAACTGCCAGGCTCTCATTTTCTGAGACTAAGATGGTAATTGTGTCCCAAACTGCAACTAAAGGAAATAGTCATTATAAAAACCATTCTTACTTTACCTTATTTATTTAGGTTGCCTCTCCTCCCCTTTCTGCTCTGTCTTCCAGAAACTTAGCCCTCAGTCTTAACTTAAAAGTCTTCATTTTCAGTGGCAAAGAGTTGCTGAAGATCCAGAGTCCAGTTACATTTTGCTACTAATTTGTCAACCTAAGTTTAGTGAGTAAAATTAACCGTCTCAGAGATGGATGAATATCACTACGGGAGCAGCAAGGGGGTATTCCCTTTGTTTTATAAATCTCTCTAATTCTTACTCCTCTTTTAGAAATAAGCTGTGAAGTGAAAGAGATCTTACTTTCCCTTTTCTTTTGACTTTCTTGATTCCAGGCTGTTTTCCACGTTCCCCTCCTCCCTCTCTCCTGCACCTTCCTGTGCTCACAGAGCCTCCATCAAGGCAACCTCCAGGACTGGTAGGGGGTGAGGCAAGTCGCTTACCCTGCTCTTGGGGGTAGGGGGTGCCGACTGGGTTTGGGCAGTGAATTATTCAGGGCAGTTTACAAACTACACTTCCTCAGCCGCCTGTCAGGAGCTGAGCTCGGGACCTGCTAAGTCGGATGCTCTTCTCCCTCTGTTCTAGCGCTTGAGCCTCTTGACTCCTTTTTAAAATACACAGTAATTCACTAAGGCATGAAACAAGGAAGGTCCCTGACACGCCCAGATTGGAGTGAATAGAAGAGATACGGGTTGCTAAGAGCATCTTTGTTTGTGGAACTTGAAGTGGCATAGCTGAGTAAAGTGAAAACTCTAGGGCCTACTGGGAGGAGGAGAGGAATTCTGTTAATTCTCGCTGCAGGTCACCTCATCTGGGGCCTGCCCATCCTCCGCTTTGAAACTCCGTGTGTCTTCCAAAGCACCGTATTTCACCCCTTATCAGGTCCTATAACGAACGTGGCGAGGCCCCTTCTGCCACGACCCCACTAGAGTGTCTCACCCAGAGATCGTGGTGGTTTGTCCCGTGTCTACATGTCTGGTGTTGCTCAGCCTCTTTGCTCGATGGAATATATTTGACTCCATTCCTTGCAGCTGCCAATGTCGGTTGGAATGCCTGAAATTACTGAGTGTTTACTGTGCCACTGGGTGGGGATTCTAAGCTAAATATAATGTTCTGTCTTGTTTGCAGAGCTCCAGAAGACTTTTTAAAAGCAGCAGAATTGAGCCTCATCAAATCAGGATTACAGGGTCCATTGCAAAATTCCAAATTAGATAGAATTTCGTTTTTAAAGTGGAATTAAAAAAACCATGAACATATTTCTTGTAACTAGTTCTGAGGTTATGCCAGCCCAGATACATTGACTGGATAAGAATATTTCGTAATTAGCACATTGTTCATGTGCTAGCAGTTGAAGTTAAAATATAAACATGACCTATGTGGTGTGGCTTACGTGATTGTTTTGCTGGAAGAGAGACCTTTCTGAACAATAGATATTGTAAATGTCAAGTGTGCCCAGCCTCTATCTGAACTACCAACAATTTAAAATTATTGTGCTCCCAATGAAAGATTTCCCCTCCCCTTTAGTAAAATATTTTATACACATAGACATATTCCTGATGCTTATTTATGCAATTCCTGATGCATATTCCTGATAACTTATTTCAGTTATGCTAAATGAAAGTTTTCCTTATAAGCAGAAAATTAATTTTAATGTTTAGCCATTTGATCTCGTTGCTTTCTGAAATTGTTCTTTTTCTTTCTTTTTTTTTTTTCCCTATTCTTTAGAACTAGTCGAGCTTCCCTTGGTAAAGTTTGACTTTTCCTGCAATAAAGTGCTCGTGATTCCCATTTGTTTTAGAGAGATGAAACAGCTGCAGGTATTGCTACTTGAGAACAACCCTTTGCAGTCTCCTCCAGCACAGGTGAGGGACGCCAGCAAAGCTGTTTCGCGGGGGCAAATGCTGTCAATGGGGTGGGGTGGGGAGGCAACTCAGCAGAGCTGGGCTTTTGATAGTCTGCTAAATTCACGTTGTTTTAGCCATGATCACAATCTCTGAAAGATGAAACCTTGGGTGAATCTGACTACAGAAAGGTGTCTTCTGTTGCATAGAGTGTGTTTACTGTCCTGACTGCTGCAATCCCAGAATTGCAGGTGTTGGCATTTGTATGCACATTGGAAACTCCTTCATGGAGCCTGTGGCTTAGACTCAAGGAGTAATATATTCCTTACGTTAATGTGAGCTGCGAAATGGAGTTTGAACATTTCCAAACATGACTGTTGGTTATTCAGAGATAAGTTTCGAATTTAGCTATTAAACCATGTGGGAACAGAGTGAATGCTTCCAGGACTGGAATGTTACTCCATCGGTTATCTGACCTCTATCCTTTTTTAGTATTTGGACTTAAACTCATTTCGGTTAGTTTTCTATTCAAAGTCGGATTTGGAAGAAATGATGCCTAAATTCTCATATGTTTTGGAGAAGCTAAACTAGGTGTGTATTGTTAAAATGTTATTTGAAATGAAAATATACAATCAGATGTCTAGTCTTTACATTTTGTTTTGCCATTAGAAAACAAATGTGTGTTACTAATTTCTCCATAGATTTGCACGAAGGGCAAAGTGCACATATTCAAGTATCTGAGCATACAAGCATGTCAGATGAAGACAACCGACTCCCTCTATCTCCACACAATGGAGAGGCCACATTTACACCAGCAAGTGGAAGACAGGTGGGTGTCACTGCAGTCACTCAAAGCCCCTGTTTGTTTAGGCCAAAGTGCACTGGGTAGGTAACTCCAAAACAGCCCTTCGTCTCTCTTAACCGATGCAGATTTATGGTGTTGATAACCTTTCAGCATCGTGCAAATCTTAACCTTCCCTATTCTAATCAATAATCAGCTTTTCCTGAGTACTGTCTGTGTATGTTATAATGCATATATATGTATATATATCTTTATAAACGCAATCCATAATATAAATATGGGTATTTTTTACTTGTCAGTTAAAACAGCCATACAGGCTCAGGCATGCTTTTTTAAAAAAATTATTAATTTTTAATATGCCTCTAGGACATTGTTAAGAAACACTACAGGTTTTGTTTTGTGATTGTCTTTTAAAAATGCAGTGTGCGTGATTTTTGCCATTTCCTGTTTAGAACAGAAGTGTTAGAATCCTTTCACATGCCCTTGGCCTTTTTGTGGCATCAGTTGGGCCTTGAATTTTTAGAGAACAAAATTCCCACGCGGAACACATGTATAGAAACACAGATTGTTTTGAGAGGTCTTCACTGCAGAGACCTGTCCTTAACTTTTTACTAAAAAAGTAACGATGGTGACTTAAAATCTCAGGCTACCCTAATGGTACCTGTATATAATGCTTAAAATATATATTCATTATTTTACTTTTATAAACATCAAATTTATTTAGTCACTGGGTAAAAAGCTTATAAAATTACTGAGAGTAACCATATAAGAGGAAAAAGCCTCTTTTAACATAAAAGATAAAAGCAATTAGGTAGTTTTTGCTTTTTCATACACTGCTTTTTTTCAAAGAGCAGACTCCTTGATTAGAGTATGAACTTATGGAACCATGAACACAGAATTTATCTTCTGCTTAAACAGAGTATCTGATTTTCATGAGGCCCTTGTCTTAACTTTCTTTAATATTGGGCCGATTCGTTCCCTTATGATAATATAAAATTTGTATAGCAAAGTCATTACTTGACTATAAATTAATGTATCTTGTTGTGAACTTTGTGATTTCAATTTTTTCCAAATGGATTCCATACCGATGATATCTATCCCAGCAAGAAGGATTCTGATTCGGGCGTAGGAAGTGATAATGGAGACAAGCGTTTATCTGCCACAGAGGTAAAGTTCGTGATGAGATGTTTTTCCTTCTGTGCTTCTCACTAAATTTGCCTGCATTCCCGAACTCCTCTGTGGTAAAGGGTGTTAATGCATCTATGTGAGAAGGTGTGATTATGTTTGTGATAGCGATTTGAAATTCTCTAAGTGTTATGGAAATGTGAGCTGCGATTAGCTTTTTCTGCATCTTTAGTATTTTGTAAAAGTCTCAAGGGTAGAGTTCCTATGTCGTTCCCCTCCCACCACACTCCTGACATTACCTAGAATATTCTTTTTTTTTTCTTAAAGTTTATTTAAGGGAGAGAGAGAGGGAGGGAGAGAGAATACACACATGTGTGCGCACATGAGCCAGGGAGGCACTGAAGGCAGGGAGATCAAGAATCCTAAGCATCCTAAGCAGGCTCTACACTGTCAGCTTGGAGCTCGACATAGGGCTCAATCCCATGAACTGCAGGATCATGACCTGAGCCTAAATCAAGAGTCAGACACATAACTGACAGAGCCACTCAGGCACCCCTAGAATGTTCTTGAACGCTTCATAAATATTATGAAATGACTAAGAGTGGTATGCAAGTATCCTTGAGGCATTTTTATAAATGTTTATTTCTAAATGACAGAATAATTTAGGAAAAAACTTATTTGCATGCATAGATGTTAAGGAGCCAAATGTCCATTGCATTTTAACAGTTTACTCACACGAAGTGCAATTTTAAGTAGCCCTAATTTTTATAGCAATGCTTGTTTTCCCAAAAGTCTTCGTTTGTGTTTTTTTCAGACAATTGGATAAAAGTTTGGTTACTTGTAAGCTAAGAAGCCACACTAGAGCTTCCTAAAGTGGTTACAGAGTTCAGTTATTACATTTATCCCATTTATAGTTAGATTCCCCCAAATCTTTCACCAATATACCATTAAATAGGGTTTCTTGAGCCGGGGAGCTAGAAGGGACAGCTGGAGTAGGGAATGGATGTATGATCAGTCTTCCCTTTTGAGGAAATTCATTGAGATTTTGTGGTTATTGAGTTTTGAAATATAATTCTCCCCTTTGAAAATGTAATTAATAGGCCAGTCACTTCATTTAAGGAGTTCTCCTTTGTACTCTGTGTGACTCCAAGAAAAATGCCTTTTGCCTGTTCTCTTCAGATGTTTGAGGGTTAATATGTAGCTAAGATGTTGCATTTTATTTTCTACAAAATGCTTTATAAAGCAATGTATTAAAACATTCGGATACCTTAAAATCTTTCTAATACAGAACATTTTGAAAGGAGTTTGTAGGCAGACAAAGAAAGCCAATTTCAATAAAAGAAAATTACTCTTATGAAGCCACATGAATAGTTTCCTGTGGTTCCCTTGGGGAGAAAATACTCAACACATTGCTTTATAAGTTGTATTTAATTCAACCCCCTTAGCTTTATTAAAACTCATAAGTCCCCTGAAATGTCCCATTGTTTCAGAAATTACTCACCCTAAGCTTATTTTCTATGAAGTTAAAACAGACTCTGCTTTATCCTTTATCCATTTTTTAAGGATAATTAAGTTCATTAATAAAACATCACACAAAGAACCTCATTATCCTTTTGTTCTCATTTAATACAAGTAGGAGGCTAATATCATTCTAAAAGGAGGCCAAGGGTTTATTCTGTCCCTTTTAACTAGATGCATATCTTTGGAATTTTGCTAAGTTGTCAAGATAGGAGAAGGGTGGAAGGAAGGACCACAGAAAGGATTTTGTATTTGACAGTAGTACAGTAGTGAGTGCACAAATCTTCCCTTTGGCCTTTTTTTTTTTTTTTTTTTTTTTTTTTTTTTTTTTATCTCACATTATAGCCTCATTACCTGAGAACCCCTCAAAGAAATTTGTTTTGTAGAAGGAAAAGCACTGTGACTTCTCTGTGTAGCTTTCACTTTTCACTTTGCTTGGCAACTATGTTGTAGTTTCACCACTTACCACGTTAAGTTTATCTTCCTCCCCACTTCTGTCTCCTGGTGGCCTTTGGAAAGCACATCTCACTCCTTTGGCTGTTACCATTGTCTGAGTGATTTAGCATTTGTCTCTAAGAAGTTTAAAACGTGTTTTCCTCAAGATAAACATGCAAAAAAAAATTGGCGGCTGAATGAATATCTGTTTACTGGATGAAATGCACACTTGTTTTGTACCAGTTTCCAAACAGTTTGTGCACGTGTCCAAAAGTAAGCAAACGCTATCCTGAAAGTCAGGGCTTCAAGAATTGAGGAACAGCCCACAGCTCCCTGAAATGTGTTCTGTGGAGGTTCGTGATCTCTGTGATTTGGAAAGCTTTTTACTAAATAGGAGCACTAAAATGGAGACACAGGAAAGTCAGTGAGGCTCCGTATTTCATTTGTGATCAAATCCTAGATTATCTGAATAAACTTCATCAGCTAGTATAGGAAACAAGCCCCCCTCCCCCCCGAGACAACTTACTTTGATTACTAAACTGAAGCTTTACTCTGAAAATTGCACAGAAAACATGTCCTTTTGAGTACTACAGTTATTCATCACTTTTATATATTTGATTCAGTCTAAATTCCTGTATTCCTCAGCCTGAAACAAGGAAATAAGCCAAAGCTTAATGTTGTACAAAAGATGCACTGTAAATACATGAGATATTGTCACAGATATTGCCTGCTTTAAAAAAAAAATTTTTTTAATGTTGATTTATTTTGGTGAGAGAGAGACAGAGTACAAGTTGGGGAGGGGCAGAGAGAGAGACACACACACACACACACACACACACACAGAACCCAAAGCAGGCTCCAGGCTCCGAGCTGGCAGCACCATGCCCAACATGGGGCTCAAACCCAAGAACCTAGAGATCATGACCTGAGCTGAAGTCAGACACTTAACCAACTGAGTCACTCAGCTTCCTCCAGGCATTGCCTGCTTTTTTGTGACTAGCTGCATGAAACCTTAATGTAGTTTGGGGAATTGGTCTCAGAGTACCATTGCTGTTACAACGATTGGTTAGACTTTGGGCCATTATGATATTAACAATATTTACGATATCACACTATATATCTATTTACAATTACTCCTTTGTTCTGTCAGGTATTACACAGTCCTTCTTAGTGCTCTGACTATTGCTCTTAGGTTGGAAAATGCCATCAGTCACCTGACAAAATTTTAGCTCAAAACATATGTACAGAGAAACACTTGAGTGTTAACTCAGTGACTTTTGACAAAGTGAACACACCCATATTACCAGCTGCCAGTTCAAGAAACAGAGCTTTACCAGCATCCCAGAAAGCCCACTCACATGCCCACCCTCCCAAGCCAAGAGTAGCCACTATCCTAACTTCAGACACCATGGATTAGTTTTGCTGGCTTTTGAACTTTCATAAGTGGAATTGTGCTTTGTATGTGGCATCTTTTACTCCATATTATGTGTTTGAAAGTCACAGTATTTTTTTTTTATTACATAGCATTCTATTAATCTACATTGATAACACTTGTCCCTGGAATGAAGCAGTGCACTGTTTCTTTCTAGCCTTCTGATGAAGACATGGTTAGCCTCAACGTGCCAATGTCAAATATCATGGAAGAAGAACAGATCGTCAAGGAGGACTCATGCCATCGCCTTAGCCCAGTTAAAGGTTTGACAATGAAAGATAGAGGAGAAAGTGTTTGCTTTTAAGTTTCAAATGCTATGTTTACAATCTATACCAATAGGGCCATGATAACAGCTAATGCTAATTAAGCATTTCCTGAGCACCAGGCTCTGTGCTAACCTATGAACGTGATCTCATTAAAAATTCAGAACTCTGAAATGGATATTTTAATCATTTCCATTTTATAGGTGAGGAAACCAAGGCCCAAAGAGTTTGAGTAACTTGCCAGTGATCACACAGCTAGCCAGTAGTAAAGTTGTTCACATTTTGAAGATTTATATAACAGTCTTTAAATCCTCTCTTGGAAAGAAACTATTGACATATAGATTTATTAGGCAACACCAGTTGTGGTAGCACATAAAATCCCCAAATCTCACTGGCTTAACACAATCCAAATCCAGTCTACGTGAGAGGTAGTGATTGGCAGGCAACTCCCCTGCAAGCAGTGATTCAAAGTCCCAAGCTGTGTTCATTCTGAGATTCCACACAAGACTTCCAAAGTTTCCAGGTGCTGTTTTAGGGCAGAAAAGGGCTAAACACAGAGCTTTGCTCTCAAGAGGTTTTTAAGGGGCTGGGCCTAGGAGTGCCCATCTCTTACAAGCTAGGCTTGGATACATGGCCACTTCTAACGACATGTGTGGTTGAGACATGTGCCTAGGAATCCACTTGACTTTGGACAAGATAATTGAACTTAATTCTCTTACCTATAAGTGGGATAATTAGGTTAGGTAATATCTAATTACCTAATTACCTAGGGTTTTCTGTAGCTCTAAAGTTCGGTGTTTCTCTAATAATTATCAAATGATCACTAAGCACTTATGTCCTGCATGCCTTAAAAATCCAGATGCACTCTATTTCATAAGTTGGTGAGAAGCGCTCAGTTGATTACATTAGGGTAGGGTTTTGGTGGTGGTTGTTTTTTTGTTTGTTTGTTTTTGTTTTTTTATTTTTTACTGCTCCTATTTTGTTCAATGACTTTTAAAGGAAATCCTAAAATTTAGTGTTTACTGGTTTGTGGCAGAGATGATTTCATGGTATATGAATAATGTAGGATGAGATTAATATACAGATTATCTCTAATAGTTTGAATATGCCCTCAGTAGTGATAGGAGAGCTGTGTGAACCAACTAATGTTTGCTTTCGCTTTATACCTTCACATGTTTTTAGTTTAGCACACAAGTTTAGCATTATATTTATCTGAGGTTATGATTGGAACCATATATTCTCCAAAAAAATCACTGTATACTTTATGCAAGAATATAACTGCCATTTTATTAGATCACCTTTATAACATTATTCAGTATAGGAGGTAGTGTTTTAGGCAAACCTTGAAAATAAAAGAATTCTGTAATTTGTTACCAGTGAGTTTTTCCCTCTCTGTTCTAGAAATGGGTATTCTGCTAGGTAGGAGTCCTTAAAGGTGGCCCTACTTGGTTTAGTTTCCAGATCAGGGAAAAGAGAACTGCTTGCTGTTCCTTTTGCCTCTTTCATGCTTTCTTTCCTCTGTCTCTTAAGAAAGTTAGAGGAGATTTCATTTCTTTCATAAGGGACTAAGCCATGAAAGGGCATTGACTTTCCAGTTTGTTTTGGGGGCTTTCCATTTCTTTTAATTTTACCCCTCTTTTTCTTTCTTTATTCATCTTTTCCTCATACCCTTCAGGGAAGAGAGAAGTAAAGTGACTCATAGACCTCTATAAGAGATCAGGGAGGAGACTGAAATAGATGGCATTTGAGGGTCATCTGTGTTTTTCTCATCCCTTCATGGAGCCATCTTTTTGTCTTTCTCTGTATTTTCCTGATAGGGGACTTTCATCAGGAATTTCAAACAGAGCCTTCCCTTCTGGGTGACAACGACAACTCAGGAGAAGAAAGAGACCAATTTACTGATGGAACAGATGTTCTCCGTTCAGAATTTATAACTTATATTAAGGCAAGTTGAGTATCAATTGATTTTTTTTTCATCTTCTTCTGTTTGGCACCTTAACATTTAATTTAAGTTCAAGGTTACCAGTCTGTCACCTTAAATGCCAATGTGCTGCCAGTTTCCTTTGGTTTTTATAACATAGAACATCTTCTCAGTGTTTGGGGTGTCTATTTTCTGATGTTAGGAGCTGGTCCCTGGTACACATACTTCTCTGTTTGCCTGTAAATTTGTCTGATTTTCTTTCATATTCAGTCATCGCTTGGCTCTTTCCACTGCTCAGTGCATCAGAATAAGTTAGCAAATGTAATAAAATTACCATTAGCATCTAGTAAAAGTTAACATGGACAAAGATTCACATTCTTTTCAATAAATCCTAGGTGAATACTTTTCTTGGAAGTATGTCCGTTGTAAAAAGAGAAAAGTGGAGATTTTTTAAATCTGGAAATGGATGTCTTCTCTTTCTGGAAAGGTCACTCTGAGGCATTTTCTGTTGTTAACTGTTTTATACATTTTTCCCAAGAACACGCACACACACTCACACACACACACACCCCTTGTCTCACCAACAGTAGAATACATATTCTCATGTAACTGACGAGCCCAACTAATGGAGGAATCTGTCAACATCAAGAAGTGCTAAGAGGGCAATAAGAAATACAATTAAGCTTTCCATTTCTGACTCTAGGTTAATAGGTATTGTGGTCCTGGGTCAGGTCCCTTTTCTTTCATTTAATTTTTAATTGTGGTAAAATATCCATAACATTAAACTTAACCATTTTAGCCATTTTTGAGTGTACTATTCAGTGGTGAATATTCAGACTGTTTGCAGCCATCACCACCATCCGTCCCCAGAACCCTTTTTATCTGGTAAGAGTGAGACTCTGAACCCATTTAGCTGTAATTTCTATTCCCTCCTCCCCTCTCCCTTGGGAGTCACCATTCTGCTTTCTGTCTCTCTGGGTGATGACTCCAAGTACCTCATCTAAGTGGAATCATCCAGTATTTGGCTTCTTGTTACTGACTTACTTCGCTGAGCATAATGTCTTGAAGTTTCACTGTGGTGTAGCACATCAGGACTTCCTTTTGAAGGCTCGATGACATTCCATTGTATGTATAGACCATATTTTGTCTATCCATTTATCTGTAGATGGACACTTGGATTGTTTCCACCTTTTGGCTGTTGTGAATAATGCTCCCGTGAACATGGACGAGGGCAGGGTTTGGCTGTTGACTGTTGATAGCCAGTGGCTCTCAGACGCCCCATATGTTCTGTCCACAGGATAGGACTGGGGACTGTGAAGAACTGTTACGGATAGAAGAGGACACGCACTGGCAGTCTGAGGGAATGTGAGTACCCAGGGCCTGGTTATGAGCTACCTGTAAAGTCCATGGTTCAAGCAGATGGCAGCCCTGTAATGATAGAATTTTGGCCTGCTTTACTTTGGGTAAGCCTATATTCTCACCCAACGATATTGATAAGTTTTTCTTTTCATTGATAAGACAGAAAAACCTACTGATAGGTTTTTCTTTGTCAGATGCTTATTGTCATGGTATTGGGATATTAAGGTGCAAGGTCACACCTCTTCCCTGGCCTTGAGTTTCATCTGATTGGAGGCTGTGGATAGAATGTAATTCAGGGGGGTCGCCTGGGTGGCTTAGTCGGTTAAGCATCTGACTTTCGCTTAGGTCATGATCTCGCGGTTCGTGGGTTCGAGCCCCACGTCGGGCTCTGTGCTGACTGCCAGCTCAGAGCCTGGAGCCTATTTCAGAGTCTGTATCTCCCTCTCTCTCTGACCCTCCCCTGCTCACGCTGTCTCTCTCTCTCCTAGAAATAAATAAAAATATTTTAAAAAAATGTAATTCAGGAGATTAGATAAAATTTCTACAGTGGAGATTCTAGCTTACTGCCATTTGTCTGAAGGAACCAACAGCCGGACCCAGAACAATATGTAGTCCCAGTCACCCTTTACCCAGCCTTCAGGTTCAAGATCTGAGAAAACCATAACCTCTCATGTCCTGGTCTTATGTCTCACAATTGTAATGGCTAACATTTATTAAACACTCCATGCTAGGCACTGTTCTGAGTACTTCATAGGTAGTAACTCATTTCATCTTTACACCAATCCTATGAGATAAGTTCTATTATTGTCCCCCATTTCACATATGACAAAACTGAGGCACAGAGATTGATTATCTTGCCTCAGGGTCGCAAAGGGCTGGCATTGAACCCAAGGAATCTCACATCACATGGATATCCCTTTAACTCTATTGCACCTAAAGACTTACTTAGCCAGCTTTACCGGGGAGGGCCTGAGTCATCATATGATGAACCCCCTCCAGGGGAATTGAATTTGGACCATGTGGCATACAGTAGATTTTTGGTTCCCAGGCTTTTGTTTTCCATGACATGGCATGTGGGCCTGGACCTTCCTTCATATCTTATGGAGGACTCCCCCTTAGTGAGTCTTCACTATATCATTAAAAAGCTTGTCCACTTACAGATACAGAAACACATTGGCTCATATTCTGCAGTGGAGAACAGTAACCATGATCAAATTTCTCTTGACCATTAAAAACATTGCTAAGTACCTTTCACATCACTGTCCAGTATGATCAGCTATTCAAAGAGTATATTTCTGTAATATCAAGGAGGGCTAGCTTGATTATAGAATCAAAGAATTATAGGGAAGAGATTTCATAGGGAGAGTGTTCCTTTAAACTTCAGTAGACCCTGGAACAATGCAGGGATTGGCACACCAACCCCTGGCAAAGTCAAAACCTGTATATAATTTTTAACTCCCCCTAAAATTTTATTACTAAAACCTACTGTTGACCAGAAGACTCAACAATAACATAGTTGATTCACGTATATTTTGTATGTTATATGTGTTATATGTGTATATATGCCATGTTCTTACAAACCTAACTTTGTCTGAACTTTCTTAGTGTTTCTAGGCAATGCATTTCAGCAGTGAATTTTTTCAAATTGCTGCAAATCTCTAAAACATTTTCCAATATATTTATTGAAGAAAAAAAAAACCATGTATAAGTGAACCTGTGCAATTCAACCTGTGTTGTTCAAGGGTCAACTGTGTATAAAACTTAGGAAGCCCCATTCTGAATCTTCTATTTATTGTTCTTAACCGTGACTGTGGAGCCCCAGTATCTGGCTTGGCTTTTTTTTTTTTTAAGTGTCACAAATGATCTTGCTGCATAAACAGCCAACACTGAGAACCACTATCCCAAAGTGAAATCTCATATTGTATGAAAGCAATAAAACGAAGCTATACTGGTTGCACTGGAGTTGGGAGAGGCAAAGTAGTGTAGACCTGCTACATCGGGGCACCCCTGTGCATCCCCCTCGGGGCTCAGAAAAGCATGGGGTGGGGGGAACCACCCAGAGAGTACATGCCTTGATTTTATAGAGGAGCAGATGCAGGCCTGCGGGCATTGAGACTCTGTGTGAGCTGCTGTTTTATAGCAGAGCCAGCCTTCCCCCACCCAGTAGCTCCATTTCCACCACACTCTGGCGATCCACTCTGCAGGGTACTGACCCATGATCATTATAATGTGGACTTTGTCAAAATAACTTTTGTATGTTAGATGCGTTTCTTAAAGTGTGCTCTCAAGAATCTAGATAATATCCATGTCCTAGTAATCATTTTCATTCTTATGCTTGGTTCATGCTGCAGAATAAGTTCATCCAAAGACCAGGACGTGGATATAGCAATGATTGAACAGCTGAGAGAAGCGGTAGATTTGCTGCAAGACCCCAACAGGTATGCGTGTCTTTCCTTGGCCCAGGTTTCATGTGAGTACATTCTCTCACCTTTAAAAATATCTGTACACACAGTTTGGGCTCAGTCTAACCACCAAAAGGAAAAGTTTTTGCAAGATCCATAAGCTTAAGAGTCACACTTCCGGAGTGATTGAGATCGTTTCCCCCTTTTCCAATCCCTTAATGAAGTTTATTTACCCTCATTAACTTCATATGGGAGTTTGGGGCATAATTCTTAGAAAATAGCAATATAATAAAAGTTCATATTTGATTTTGCTTTAAGTTCAACTCCTGACTTCTAGAAATATCAAGGAGATTTTCCAAAAAAAAAAAAGAATTGTTTTACCAAGTACTATCATGTTTATTTTGAGATGCCAAACATATGTTACCTAAATAATATATTTCTAAAGATTTGGGTTATGAGATAATTTTTTAGTTGAATTAGCCATTGTCATAATAGGCACTGAATGTAGTAGATACACTTTTGAGTTTCTTAGCAAAGGATAATTGAATTCCCATGGACAAAATATTTTTCAGTAAGATAATATACCCAGTATCAGGTACTAGCTACTTTATCACTAGAAAAATAGATCCGAAGTATATTCCTGATAAACTGTTTATGGGTCCCGTGGACTTAAGTATGAAAACAGTATGGTCTCATAATATGGTGAACATAGAAATTACACCACATTTTGGAAATTCATGAAAAGGGTGGTTAGCGAGTCCCAGAGGGCCAGGGATGGCTCACCACCAATGTTGCCTGGTCCTAAAAGAATAGTGATAGGCCAGTTTATTTGGCTGAAAGTCTTTAGCAATTGATTTGAAAAGCATGTCAGTTATACAGACATTGATTGAGTGCTTAGAAATCATGAGAAGATCTACTGCATGCACCTTGGGGGATATAAAGATGAACAAGACACAGCCCTTGCCTTCTAAGAATTTAAACTATGGTAGAGATTGCCTTGAGTAGCTATTTGTAAGTGTGATTGATTGAAGTACTTGCAGTGATAGGCTGGAGTGAATGCCTGGCCATAGATGGAGATGGAGGGATGGCTGGGCTGGCCTCCCTGGAGGCTGCGGTAGTTCATCTGGGCCTTTAATAACTGGCTATTTCAAGGAGAGAGCAAACGCTGAATTGAATTAAAAGCTTAGGCCAAGGCATGGAGGTCAAAAAGAGTGCAGCAGGCTTGGACTCTTCCCGGGAGGCTGGGGTCTAGCAGTATGCGTAGTGCTGCTGATGCACAGCCAAGACCGAGAAGCCACAGAGGGGCGGTCAGAGTGGTGCCGAGAATGTCTTCGAATGCTGTGTTGAGGAGCCCAGACTTCATTTTATATGGAGAGAGAGGTAGTGGTGGTTTAAAAACACCATTATTCATGTTCCTGATTCTGCCTAATATTGGGCTCAGAGCCTGGCTTCTTAGTGAATGCCTAATCAAAGCATGTTCTTTAAAGAGCTCAGTTTCACATTCTAAACCAGGGCAGTCAGTGAGAGGATAAGAAACAGGTACAAGAGAACACATGAGTGTGTTTTCTGCGTTTGTGTGAAATGATACGGAATGGGGAAGCGGCATATCTGAGGAAGAGAACAGACTTTGGATCAGCCAGCCGCTGGTTCTGAACGCAGCTCCAACACCATTCATTTGGGTGAGATGTAACTACTCTGCCCGCCATTGTCCTCCCCTCTGAGATGGGATCCAAGTACTTACTTTTTAGGATTGTGAGGATTTGAAATAATTTATAAACTGCTAGTAGGAAGGTAAATTAGCAAAACCATTCTAGAAGACATCCTAGTAGCACATGGCCATTGTCTAAAATACATGTAAACTTTTTTAGAATAAATTCTAAAAATTTATTCTAAGGGATGAAGAGAGGTGAACAAAGATTATGAGAGAGAAGATATTTTTATAGCAAATATTTAGGTAAAATGAAATAATCTAATAGTTTAGAGATACTTAATATAATTTGATATTTAATAAGATGGAATATAATATGGCTGACATAATGGTTTTTTTAAATTTTCCAATATATTTTAGAATGCTAATTTTGTAATTTTCACTTTAAAATACAAAGGTTTGATCTCAATTATATACACAGAATTAGGTCTCATTTGTGTCAGAAACCTAGAAAAAAATTAAAACTGGAAGGAAATATATTACTGTGGATACTTTTCTGTAGGTATTTCTAAATTATTATTTTTCTATACTTATAAATTGTAGGCCCTTAGCGGTGGGCACTATTGTAGTTCTTTGGCAGGCATTTGCCAGGGGTGGTGAGAACAACGTGAAGGAACAGTCCAGACTGTTTAGATATGAGCAGCTGGCCTCTGATTATCTGAGATGGGGAACCAAGAGGGCCCCAGGCTTGAAGAGGAGGATATTGGGGTGCACATAGGGTGTGCTAAATAAAGTCCAAGGTGGCAATGTCCATTCTGCTGCTGGGAGTTTGGTTCTAGGACCTCAAGACTTAGATTTGAAAGTCATTTCATACGGTGCCACAGCAACAGAGCTGTATAATAAGGATGAGATTCCCAAGGCCAAGCATATGGATGGGAATGGCACGTGAGTCCAGGAATGAAACTTGAAGACGTGACATTATAGAGAGCCATTGGGCTCAACCTTATTATATTATTTGAATACTTGTACCTTTTGCATTTTGTATCACTCCCCCAATAAACATTTCTTACAGATTTGAGATTGATTAATATGTGAACCCCAAAGTTAAAAAAGAACAGCCTAGTTTGGGGGAAATAAAAGTGGTTTGGGAATATGGGCCTGGGGCCCAGCAGTGGAAATTTTGGTGACCTGGAGGAGGGTTCCCAGCTCTGGGCCTGTTTCTTCATCCTTTATGAGAAGTGAGATGAACTGAGGACCTTGAGATTCCTCTCTAGCTTGGAAACGTTTGAGGCAATGAGCTGCCAAGAACGTAGAGCGAGTGGAATGGTGGGTGTGTGCTGGAATTGTGGAAGAAAACAGCCCTGAGTAACCTTCCAAGAGCTAATTGATTTGCATCTTTATGGAGTGCTGTTTTAAAATGGTATCATGTTGTAAAACTTTATATGGATTTCATTTGCTCCCTAAAATAACCCACTACTTTGGCTACTTTAGATCTTTTGTTCATCCTGGATAATTATCATGATAGGACAGTTCTAACTTACTATAATATTTCTGTGAGTCAGTATAATAATAACAAAGAAAGGGTCCTGTGTTTGTTTCTAGTAAGAGAGGGCTCTTCAAGAGTTCACTTGTTTCTAGCTGCTTGGGACTGAATATTAATAGTAAAAATACAAATAAACATTGGGGTTTTCCTTTATCTCATACTTTATAGATCCAAACTTTTTGTTGTTTTGACTTAAGCCACTAATTATAGGATTAAATTTTAGAGGCTTACCTTTCATTCAACCTTAACATCAAAACACCTTGTTGAATATTGGTATCATATTTTGCCTTTATCTTGAGTTCTTTTTTAAGGATTTCTGATTATAGAGTTGATAGCATTTTCAGTAGGGCATGTATAATGTGAGTCATCCCTATCTTTTACAATAGCCTTGTAACTTTTATATGACTTACGAAATTCCTGGTTTTATAGATCTTAAAAATAATTCAACTCTTAAAATTGCAGAAATTCAGAACCTATCTGTAAGACAATTTGAGAAATAAGATTACATGTCAAATTGTTTATGAATTCTAATTTTTTAAACTGAGAGTACTAGTATATATCAGAGATCTCTTCCTATTAAAACAAAATGCCTTTTGTACATATAATATAGTTAGTACTTTAAGCAATTTTATTTACCTCTATAAATTATTCAAGTTCTAGAATAGAACTTAGTGTGTGCTACCTATGAATATTATGACTTTGGCAGAAATTGCTGTTATATTGCAAATAAGTTGGATTGCAATACCGATAGCAGATAGAAAATTATATTCAAATCATATAAAATTTGGTGCATGGTGGGAAAATACCACATAGCTTGAAATTTCTATGATAAACCTTTGATTACTTTTTAATATAATCAAGATAAAGGTAACTTTTTAATATATTAAAATTATAAACTAAATATGACCTGAAGCATTGGATTTATTAAAATCATAGAACATATGAAAAGCTTAATTAACATGCTAACATCTTTTTGTCCTACTCTTTAGATTAAGCACAGATATTTCAGAGAGAAATGTAAACTTTTATCCTGTGGAATCAGCAGAAGCCTTAGACTTACAAGATTCTGCACTAAAGTATGTTGACCTTTCTGTAACTGAATGTATTTTCTCTTTCTACATTGAAGTATGTATGCTTTAAGTTCCACTTTATATCCTTTTTTTTTTTCCCCTATAGTGGTCAAATACAGCTGGAGACCTCTCCGGTTTGTGAGGTAAGGCTCCTCTTGGATTAACCAGAGCTCTCTGCAGTACTCTACCATGGAATAGTGGCTACGATATTCTACAAACATTTATCATTGGGATAGAACAGTCATTGGACCAGTTTGATTTTGTGAATGGTCTGTTGTTCAAATTTTGTATACGTCTACCTTATTTAGCTTTCCTATGTATTATACTTCCATCTTCCATTAAAGATGAGGGTTGGTTATTTCCATTAAATTCTCTAAATTTCCTGGGTCAGACAGTCTTACTGAGGCAGGTGATAGCAACTGAGACCCCCAGGGAACCCCATGCATCAGAAAGTATAGGCCCATTCAATGCAGATTTTAGAGCCAAGGAAGAGACCTAGGAAGTGGCCTGGAGAAAATAAGCTACAAAAGACTTGAAAGGAAAAAGAAATGATTTGAGAAGTCTCTAGGAGGTTTAGGAGACCTGTAGCAGAGAGACCTGGTGGAGGTATTTGGGGGCAGAGTAAGGGTGGAGTTATACTGGGTGAAATGTGGCTGGCTGTCGAAAGTGGTTTTGACTAGAAATGAGCCTAAAAGGTCCCAGAGAAGCAGTCATATAGCTACATTTGAGCTGGTGACTCGGGAGTGAACCCTGCGTGACACTCTTAACTCCTCTCTCCTTACTGAGTGGGTTTAGGATGGCTAATTCCAGTACACACCAGTTTATGTCCCCTGAAGTGTCTGAGCTTGGGAGCTGTAGTGAAGCAGGTTCACACTCTTTCCTAGCTAAGTCTGTGTTGAGTAAGAGGAGAAAGAACTGTGATTTCATTGTTGAGAGTCACGACTTAGAGTTATGTGGAGTCTTATTCCTACCTCAAAGACTTGCTAACTAGCAACCTTGGGCCAACCGCAGGCAACCTCTCTAAACTTCTCCTTCACTTTCTCTAAATTGGGACCGGTCTCACAATCCAGGGCACCTAGATGGCAGCTATTACTCTGACTCTCCTACTCTATTATTGTTATTGGTGTGGTCCTTAGACAGAATTACTGCACCGTGTCTTCCCCGGTAGAGGCATCAGATTACCCAGTTCTGGAACATCAAGAAGCCTCTTCTGTGAATGTTGTCCCGGCCGCATTCCATTGGGCTGTCCTCTGAGACACACTACTTGTGATCCTGTGCAGGTCCACTTTTTTATTATTGAGTGGTTGATGATAGTTGAGCCACTTTTCCTCAAAAGCTTCCTATTTGGAAATAATTTGAAACTTATAAAAAATGTGAGAAAAATTATAAGATTCTACAAAAATTAAAAAAAATTTTAAGTTAAAAAAATTGCATTCTTTTGCCTAGAGTTACTGCCTATTATTGCCTATTATTAACGTTTTACCGCATTTGCTGTATTGTTTATGTCTTTCTTTCTCTACACACAGTTCCTCTTCTGAAATGTTGAGGGTTTCATACATCATAGTCCTTTTTCCCTAAACATTTCAGTGTACATTTTGTGAGGATAGAGATTTTATTTTACCTAATTACATTTGGTTATCACATCATAAATTTACATCAACAAAATATTTTCGTCTAATCTATTCATGTTCCAAAGCTTTCCATTGATCTAATGATGTTCTTCATAGCATTTTTTCCCCTCTAGTATAGGGTCCATTCTAGTGGCAGGTGTTGTATTTAGTCCTGAGGTATCTATAGTTCCCTTTATTCTGGAGCCTTTCTGTAACTTTTCCTTGGTTTTCATCACCTTGAAATTTTAAAGGCTACAGCTCTCTTCTTTTCTTAATGGTAAGCCCCTTATTTTGTGGGACAGAAGTCCCTCCTGTTTCCTCATGTTTAGATTGAGATTCCGTGTTTTGGATTCGGATACTGCACAGGTGATATGTGTCCTTCTCAGGATATCCCCTATGTCTATATGACCTTCATAGGTGATGTTAGTTTGATTGTCCAATTGTTGTTCAATATTTATTTATTTATTGGAGAGTGCAAAGGGGGTAGGGGCAGAGAGAGGGGGACAGAAGATCTGAAACAGGCTCTGTGCTGACAGGCTGACGGCAGCGAGCCTGATATGAGGCTCCAACGTATGACCCACAAGATTATGACCTGAGCCAAAGTCGGATGCTCAACCGACTGAGCCACTCAGGTGCCCCTGCCCAAATCACAATGATCACGTAATAACTGTCCTGTTTTTCCACTACAACCAGTAAGCAATCAGTGAAGAGGTACTTTAGGACCATGTTAGTATCCTGCCACTGACCCACTTTTGATTCTAGTAAAACAGATGCCCACCTAGATGCCTGATTTCAGGAGTACCAGTAAGACACAAATCCTGTAGAAAAAAGATATCTCTACTCCATCTCTGATTTATAATGTTTTGTGTTCATACATGGTTTTTTTTTTCTTTTTGGTTGAATGAGGACTCCTAATTGGTATAGGAACTTCTTACTCATTGTCTTCCTTCTCTAGGGCAATCATCTGTCTACAACAGGCACATCTCAATGATTTTAAAAAGGAGGGATTAGATAGCTGGCTCTAGAAGTCACGAGGAGGAAGAGAACGTAGTGGATTAGCAATGCCAGTGCCAGTGATTATACAGAACTTAAATGTGATCCTCACTAATGATTTGGTTGTTTTTATATTCTCTCCTCCATCTCATTCAGGAGGAAAGTAATATCTGTAGCATAGTCTTGAATCAGCCAGTGTTCGTTGAGTACTTGTGCCGGATTTGGTCTTGTTTTTTGGTGTCAAGGACTGAGAAATTAAAGATATGAAGTTGTCCTCACTTTTAAGGTGTTTTTAAAGTTATGGAGGGAAGAAGACTTAGATACTGAAAAATTTGAGAGTGTTTTTTACAGACGGTGAGATGGTCTGTAATCCTGAGTGTTTTAGGTGCTCTAGGAGACCAGGGAAGAGATAGGAGGTTAAGGAGAGGGAAGTAAACCTGGGTTTGGGGAGTAGTTTGGACTTCAATCGGCCCCAGGAGGCTGTGCTGAGCAAGGCAGCAAGCAGCCGTGACAGAATCAGCAGCAGATGTGGACCAGGCAGAAACACTGAAGAACGAATGGGTGGTGCCCAGTTCCATAGGTGAGGCCACGATTATGAAGTGGTTTATTTGTCTAACTTTAAATATACTTTAGATGACTGTCTGCATCAGGTTTAGGTAGCACCGGCCTCCATTCAGGAGGAGTTGCAAACGGTAGTCCCATTCATAAATAATAACAAATTGGGGAACATATTGAGGGGGACAACAGGAAAAACATCAGAGGAAGGAATTGCTCATAGAGAGGATCAGTTGTACAGGTACTTGTTAGTAGTTCTAACCAAGCCACGTAACTGGGTAGGGAAAATGATGACATTTTATTCTAAATATATGTTTTTCCTTTGGACTTATCAAAGTTCAGAATATTTTTTAATTAGCACTCCTCAATAGGAATAGACATTTTAAATGTATACTGATTTGGTGTAGTATAAGTGAAGATGTTCATATGCATTATCGCCGGATTTTTATTCAGGTAATTGGTGGGGTTCTTAATTATCATATGCAGAAGGGAGATCTGAGTAGCATAAGGTAGAGTTTCCTCATTGATTCCCAAAGCAAACTGGCGTTGAATTGACGACGTAAGATTGTCTCAGGTAATTTGAAGTCCAGGCATGTACATTTATTAAAAACTCCCAGGGGGATTCTGTGTACTTGGGAAGTACTGCCTTGGATCATTTCTAAAAACCTCTCGTTCATAGGAGGGGTGGGAGCCCACAAGTGGCTTGGTAACCTAGCAAGCAGGCTGATGTTTACAGGTACTTTCAACTGAACTCTTTGCTCTGGGAAATTCCTTGTCTTAGTTTGTGTTACTTTTGATGTATTTTTTGTGTGTGTGAATATAATAGCTGCATGTTTTTAGCAAATGTAAGTATGACTTACTTAGCTACTTAACAACACTGAATAATTCCGTGTATAATCATTGTGTGCCTGTGTACCAGGGATATGTTGGAAGTCAGGAGGATGCAGTTCTTGCCTCAATAATTTTATGGTCTAATGGAATATACCATGCCTTTTTTTCTTTAAGGTGCAAAATGACCTAACATTACAAAGTAATGGTGGTGAATATTCTCCAAATGAGGTAAGGTTCCTGAAGATTCATGTAAGCTGAGGTATTTTGTGAAGGCTGAATTGGACTATCTTTTACAGAAATACATATCTGAGACGTTCATGATTCATGACCTAATTGTATTGCAGATTCTCTGGGGGGAGTCTCTCTCGTTAGCTGTTCTAGTCTTAGCTGACCCTACCCACAATTAAAGATTAATTTCATATGATATATTTTGAAAACCAAATACGGCAACATCCTTATAGAAAACAAAGTGATGGCTCAAATAGGCAATATTTAGAATGTTCTGCCATCCGTAAAAGATTCAGTGTATGGTTTCCCTGTAGATGAGACATCTATTCAGTGTTACCCGTTTTCTTATCTCACTGTGTTAGGACATTGTTCATCGGATGTGCCCTCTGTGAGGTGGATGGGAGTGTGTTCTTGTGTGTGTATACACATGCACCCGTCTATTCTGAAGCAGAAAGGGATTGCCAGGTTCACACGATTGTAGAATACTTTTTATTGAGGAAAAAAAAAAATTGCCTCTCCTCCAGACAACATTCTGTTGATTATGCCACTTAAAGCATTTGCAGTGCGAAGATGCATCCATTATCAAATTTTTGGTCTGGGCTTCATCACAAAGCAGCCAATCAAAAAGGTAGCTATCTGATTATAATCCTTGAACGTAGAGAAGCATGTATAGTTCTGCTCTAGGGTGGTTTTTGTTGTTGTTGTTTTGTTTTGTTTTGTTTTTAAACCATCTTTTCCTTCTGCCCCTGCAGATTAGCGCAAACTCCCCTTCTATCTCTCCTACCACCAACAGCACGGGGCCATTTGGCCTGAAGCCACGATCAGGTAAATTAAAACCTTAGCATCTTTGTCCTCGTAAACACTCAGTGGTTTCTCTTGGGTCTTTTATTAAGTGTGTATGTTATAGTGCGAGCAGCCTTGTGAAGTAACTCTGGTGAACGCGAATCCTGGGGAGGCCAGACTTCGGAGCCTTGTTTTCAGTGAACCACCTGTGAAGTCCATGCTCTCAGTAGCATGGTATCTTCCCTCCTTTTCAGTCAGAGTGAAGAGAAAAGATGAGGGGGCATGCATGGCATGTGAGCAGGGAAGAAATATTCGACTGCGTTTTTTAACCAGGAAGTTAAAATAGCCCTTTGCCTCAGCGGTTCCTGGTCCCCTGCTGAGCTAAATTTAGAGCAGCCTCTGGGAGAGTGGCTTTTCTAAGACATCCCTTGTTTGCTCGCTAGTCTGTGTGGAGTTATATATTTTCTGCCGTAACAGGGTGATCGTGTCAAAGCTCACATGAGTGGTCAGGAGTCATTTCTTTAAAAGAGCCTTTCTACTTTCTTTTAATTTAGTGTTAGTATATTCACAGGTGTAAGTTCTAGCAATGTGCAAAGTAGCTATTGATTTTAAAAAGAAGGAAAAATTGGTTCTTCTGATTTCTTCGCTCAGGTTCTGGCACTATCTACCTGCTTGTAAGTCTTAAGAAAAATGTCTTAACATTTTTGGTTCTTTGTATACACTCCCCACTATAATGCTTTTAGGAAGCATTAAAAGAAGTGCGAAGAAAGGACTCGGACACATTTAAGCAAAAAGCTAATAAAGAACTTAGATCTCCTTGGGTTTTTCAGTAAAGCATCTTGGCAACAGCAGAAGTTATGCATGTGCACATTTTATAAAAGGGCACCATAAAAATATGATTTCTTTATGAAGGATCTTTTTTTGTATTTGGAGCAAGTTGACTGATGGGTAACATATAACCAGGTGTAATAGTTTCCTGGCCTTTTGGATTGGCTCTAAGGCAAAGCTACTTGAGAAAATGCCTGGACATGGCAAGGGTTAGTAGGTGTTTTATGGAAAGCCAAATGATGCGTGAAATAAGGTTCAGATGACTGGCCTCCTTGTGTATGGAAGGGCAAAGCGTATGCAGCCAGAAATGGGGGTCCATTTCCGGGGGTCTCAGGTGTATGTGGGGAGACCTCCATCCGTGCCTTCAGTGATGGCCGGCCAGGAGAGGACCCCAGACGGAGCTACAGACTTGCTCCTAATCCTTGCAGGCAGTTTTCATAACTTCGAAATATTTCATAATGGAGCAAACAAAAGTAGAGGGGCTCTCCAAAGAACAATATTCTTCAGAGTGTGCATCTTTACAGTTTAGTTGCGACATTGTCTCTGATTTTTCTTCCTGTATGGAGTCCAAACCCAGCTTTTCAACACTGTTCTTGTACTGTTCAGCCATTTCACGTTCTTTGTAGTGGTGAAATAGAAATGAGGTATGTATTTTGAATAGCAGAAAACAGAGATAATTTCCTCTCCAAGCTTCCAAACTTCCTATAATGCTGACTAACCACTGTGGAAATGGTTCTAGTCGTTGAAAGCTTTGTGGAGTTTGGTTGCTATAAATAATACTGATTTATCTTTAGGAACATCCAGTGGCATGTAGGAACTTTATAAAACCAGCATTACGTATTGGGGATCTTTACATTTTGTTTAGTAATTTAAAAATATTACAGTATGTATTTTTCACATTTTGTAGAAAATAATATATAGTGATCTTACTTGAAGATCATATGATTTAAAAAGATAGAAATTCTTTTTGACCAAGTAGCTTTGAAACTTTTAAAAGCCAATTAATTTTTATTTTAAAGTTAAGCATATGGATATATGTGGGTTCTGTGTTATAAATAAAAGCACACTGCTCAAATCAGCAAATTTGAGTAAGAACTTAGATTCTTAAACAGGCTGTTCGTTTTCTTCAAAAGAAAATTTTTTTTTTCTCAATTGTGTTTTCCTCCAAAGAAAGACAACTGCATGTACTCAAAGATTCGTTCCTAGAAGTGTGTCCATTTATTTTACTGGCCCTGCCTTAGCATTGAACAAAATTTTTATAGATATTTCCTCAATGTGTAAAATTACTATGTGGATACTTAGTGCAAGAAAAGATGTTATTTCATAAATGGCTAACTCAGAAGTGCTTGAAATTGATTAACGTCTATTGGTTAATTAGGTTCATTGTTAAAAAGACTCTACTAGTGACAAAATCATTTTCCTACTGATCAGTATCAATGACAATATTGAGAGGTGTGTGTGTCAAGGGTTGAAGAAAGAGTTGGCTCACTACAGCTATCAGTAAAGCAATGCCAGTAGACTTGAAAGAGAAATTTTACATTGCCTTGGGCAGAAAATTGACAAATGGTAAACAGATTCTCTAATAGTCTGATTTCTAAATAATAGATATATTTACACATATTAAGCTATGTCTTGGTAACCAAATTTTTTGTGTGAATTGTAACATTTGCTAAAATTGTTAGTTACTTAGAAGGTTTTTGAAAAAGGTATCTGATAGGTCTTCTGTCTTTTATCTACATTATCTGTGGGTGCCCTTCCTTTCTGCTGACATGATTCATTAGTACTCTGAGTCTGTGGGCTTGCAGAACTGTTAAGATTAACGGTATTAACTGCATGCAAAGTATATGATTGATAAGTACTAACACTCGGTTTTTATCATTCTTTTTATTTCATGCGCCATCTTTCATTCTTCTCCTATATTGTACATTTGAATTTAAATCCCATAATATGAAATTCGCTTCATTTCCATACAAACCTTATGCCATTTGTGAAATGCTGCTGCCCCTTTGGTTTTTCCTGGTCCTTGTCCAACTGTACGCGGACCGGCTCTCTCGCTCTCCTGCAGACCCAGCCCTCACTCTTCCTCCTATCTCCTTCAACAAACTTACACAGGCACAAACATGGGACAGCTCTAGCTACAGTGTTCCATCTGAAGGAGACAGTGACAATGGTAGGTGGCCTTGTACCTATTCTTCAACGTGCTCATTAGTAAGCCAATGAATATACTAAACATTCGTTGCTGTACAGCTGAAGATCGAGTATATTCACCTGCATGCCTGATATAAGAAATCATGAGTAAAGCTGGAAAGTAAAGTCCAGAGCAGTGCATGTGGATTCTTGTCTACCAGTATGTTAAACTACGTTTAATGAACTTGAATATTCTGAATTTTGGGAGGACTTTACAATATTTTCTTTCTCTACCTTTTCTGTTTGGGTTTTGTGGTGTGTTTTCTTGTTTACCAAAAATGTGGGAGTGACTCTGCTTCCTCCTGCATCTCCACAAAGGGTGTTTAGAGTTTATTATCTATACTTACCAGATGAGATCTTTAAGGTCATTAATATCATGACTGGTCCCAGAGTGGTACACTGAAAATAATCTTAACATTGAGAAAATTCTAAAACTAAAGAGAAATCACTTGCCTTCTCTCTCTCTCTCTTTTTTTTTATTTGCACATTTTAACTTTGGACACCTCCTACCTTTGTGAGGGTAAGGTCACCCATCTAATAGTCAATTGGCCTGAGACTCAAATGTGCCAATAAAAAATTGAGGACAGCTAGTGGGAGTATTATGGATATCTTTTAATTGTATGCCATTACATATCTTAAATAGCCTAGAAGATGAAAACAAAATATAGTTATTTCGATCTACATGCCATATATATCTGAATATCCATCCGGTCTAATGTTAGTTAGGATTTTAAACATTTTGCTCTAAGATACAAAGTGATAAAAATAATGTTAAATGAAATAGTATGATATATAAGGAAGAGAAATGAGATGTGAGGCATAACCAAAATGCAAACACAATAGGAAAATAAATTTTCTGATAGTAGTTTTTTAATTGAAGCATGTTATATAGAAAATACATGTTTAAAACATTTACTGTGATTTCTGGTTGAAATTCAATAAAAAAAGGCTTTTCCAGTTTTCTTATGTAGAAGGGCAAATGTATATTTTGGCAGGTTAATTATAAAAGGAGTTTTATTATTTCATGGATTTCTAAATTTTTTAGCCAAAAATAAGTAGGTTTAAACAACAACAGCGAGACATAAGTCCCTCCTTTATACCATCCCTATTTTAAATTCTGGAAGTTGAAGAGAGCTCAATGGAAACTTTCTTGATAAACTGTTCCTTTACTTAAAAATAAAAAAAGAGAGGGAGAGGCATTTTTGTTTTCCAGAAAGCATGGCTATTTATGGATCTGCTGTTGTTTAAAGGAAGTAAAGCCTAAAATGAAAGATTTATATGTGATTTGGTATTTCCTTAGGAGTGATATCTGAAACCAAAGACTTTTTTTTTAAGTTGGGAAAGATGTAGTCATGTTCTGTAGCAGTAGAATTTGTGTAGATGAGCCAACTAAAACCAGAAGGTGAGGGCACGTTGCTACTCAGCAGTGGAGGTGAGGCCACTTCAGGGCTCCGACAGCGCACCATTTCTATACTCATTCTGTAGCTATTTCTCAAAGACTCTTTGTGCCAGACTGCCTTCTTTTTATTAAAAATCCTAAAATTTTCAGAGAAATGAATAATTATAGAAATCTTTCTGAAGATAAAGTAACCTTGCACTACATGCTTGGTATTTTTTTGCCTGAGTGCAAATTCCAGGGACTCGTGTGTAAACATGAAGCCGTATCGCAACCATAATAAAGGAATTGCTTTCAATATTCGTGCGTTCCATCTGTCACATCATATCTTTGGCAGTTGTCATGTATCCCTATACGCAGTTTGTCTTTCATATGCCATGGCGAATAGCTAAATTTCTGTGTAGAAATATTTGTGCAGGTCCCTAGATCTGACTTCTTCGTTCTCTTTGTGCTGCACTTGGCCTTGTGATCTGGGTGGATTTTCCAAAGCATTTTTTAAATTGATGAAGCTGCGCTATATGTATTCACAAGCACACAAGCTACTCTTGCAAGAGAAATACAGTCTGCGTTTTTATGTCGTTCTTACTCATTCCTCTTAAATAGGAGATCCTGTTGGGTAACCACTCTTGGCATTTCAAAGCTGATGACCACATTGGTTTTGTTTCCTCCTATTCCTGTTAGCCATTAACTGCATCCGTCTAGACTTTTGTAGATAAATGGCATCTTATTACCAGCCCAACCCAGAGCAATATGGCTTGTCTTTCATTTCTATTTTTTAGTATTTTTGGTAAAGTTGGCATTTTTAGGCCTTGTTCTCTGTCTTGCTTCATATTAAAATTCTCCTTTATTTAAATTCTTTTCAATATGTCGCTCCAAATGTGTCTCACTTCCAATTCCCCATATTTTCTATAACTCTTTCTTCCAAGAAATAAAACACGGCAAACTGGCTAGCAGGTCTTTGGAGGTTTGAATTCCCCAGAGTCCTGCTTTCTGAGATGGATGGTGGAGGTGGGGGCGGGGGGTAGGTGTGCAGGTCTGTCCACTCCTGACATTGGATGGGGCAGCTTCGCTTCAACTGGTTCTTAATGTAGACACTTCTACTCTTTCTTTTGCTCTTGCGCCCTGTAACTACTCTGCCTGTTTCCTGCCTGTCTTCACTTCGAAGTAAAAACTGTTTCCTGTATTCTTTTTAATCACTGTCCCTTTTTCATTTGGAGTTAGTTCGTGGGTGCTAATGTATACTTAATTAAAATTGCCCTTTGAATTATCACTGGAGCATGAATGAATGGACATATCCATCTTGGGTCAATTAACAGACATCCTGAGGTTTTACAATAATCTTGCACTTCTAGGTATTCTTTCTTCCCCATACAAAAATGAGAAAATAGGCTGTGAGAGCTGTTTCAGCAGTTCTTAGTCCTGGCTTCACATTAGAATCATCTGAGTATTCTTTTTAATGTTTTATTTATTTTGAGAAAGAGAGCATGAGCAGGGAAAGGGCAGAGAGAGAGAGAGAAGGCGGGGGGTGGAGGGGAGGCAGAAGATCCAGTGCTGACAGCAGCAAGCCCCCATGTGGGGCTCGAACTCACCAACCATGAGACGTGACTGGAGTGGAAGTCAGATGCTCAGCCGACTGAACCATCCAGTGCCCTGAGTCATCTGAGTATTTTTAAGCCTATAACTTCCTGTGTCCACACTCAGAGGTGCTAATTTATTTGGTGTAACATGTAGTCTGCACATTGAATACTTTTTTACTGATCTTGATGTAATGTAAGTAAGTAAAAGTTGCTAGGTTAAAATAAATTGCCCAAAATATGAGTATTTTGAGGGTAGAGAATGTATCTAATTCATTTGGGGGCACCAGAATGCATTAATCAGATTTCTAATTCACATTAGCCTGGATCTTAAAGCCCATGGTATTTTTTTTTCAAACCCACTGTATTTTGCTGCCCTTGAATTTGTATATCTTAAATATCACACCCAGTCTACGTTCTTAACTTCCAAGAAGAAACCGAGAGCTAAATTTCAAAACCTCATGCATCCACAGAGAAGAAATCTGTCATTGAGTTAAATTTAGGTAATAAAGGTTAATAATATAAACTGATAATTTCTACACCAAGGGTCCACTTCATTATATAGGCATTTCAGGCTATTTTTAGAGTAGTAGGTTTTCTTGGTTTAAAATAACAGATATTCTTACAACAAATAGAGAAATGGGTTTTTTTGCACATTCATAAATGTCTGTTGAATGTCTATTTTGTGTGAGGCATGATGCTTCTTATTATGGATAAACTCTGAAAAAGACAGACAAGATATCTGCTTTGATAGAACTTTTACTCTGGAATCTAATGCGTTCAGACCTGGAAACGAGGCTTTGGTAGATTTTTCATGATAGGAAAAATTCAGATGGCTGATTATCAGGGTAGGATAATCTATGCAAAGATACTTTCCTAATAGACTGATCTTTGAATGAGGGAATTTTTGAAACAATTGTTTCATTTTTTTCATTCATCAAACTGCTTTGTGGGGCAGAATGAGATACAAATTCGAAACAGACGTAACCTCTCACACCGTCATAATGGAGAGGAACAGATCTATACTGTGAAAGAGAAAGTGTTGAGTCCCATGAGAGAGACACAGATAAAGAATTCGGTACACTGATAGATCAGTCCCAGGTCAGAGATGAGGATGAGGAGGAAAGTGAAGGAAGTGGTAGAGATAATGGAAAAATCAGTGGACTCTGACCTGTACCTGCAAAGGTGAATTTCACATTCTGCACAAATTTATATTCATCATTCCTTGCAGGGTCTTTGCTTAGAGATTTGTCTGTCTGGCTAAATAAATTACAAATATGAGCAAATCATCTTTTCCATTCTTTGAATGTTATTCATTAGATATATAGTAATTAAACAGTTAAGCACAACTTATTTTCTCCTGCATCTTAAACCACCTTGTCTCATATGCACACACACTCATACGCATAGACACACACACACACACACTCTGCTCTCTTGTCCCTGTCTTTTTTTCTTCTTACTTACATGTAAGTAGGTTGGCATTTGATTTGAAAAACAGGTACTAACAATGCAGCTGTTCCTAATATTGTCTTATAGCCTCAAGTTAAACTTATCTGTCCCCTGAATTAAGTAAGGAGAAGTTCTTAAAATTTAGTGATGTGAAAATGAGGAAAAAACAGAGTAATTCTTCCATAGATCAGTTTCAGGAAATCTTGGTGCAGTCTGTAACTGCATGTATTATTTAACTGTGACTTGAAAGAAAAGAAAAACCTGTGGGTAATATAATCAGAGCCATCATAATGGTCCCATTAAAGTTACTCTGTCACAACAGACCCAGCAAAATAAACACTTATGTGCTCGGTAGATTTATTATTAGCTTGTGAAGTTTAATTTTTCATATGTTCCGTAGTAATTAATCCATTTAGAAAACCACTGGTAGTATAGCCATGGTTTCCAATAATTTTAAGTACACTCCAAGTATTCACTTAAAAAAACACAGTTCAAATGTGTTTTAACACTTTGTGATTGCTTAACATTCATAGAGCAGTTACCCAAGCATGCATTTTGTATTTTTAAGGTGCATGGGAATTTAAGATGAAAAATGATGTCAGGACATTAAAACCCAGACACCATTGCATTATCTTATCTCACATAGGGCTCTAACAAGGCGTAGATACTTGAATTGTGTGCTGTTAAACAAAAGCTTATGGTTAATTTAACTTCCTGATAGGTTCGTATTCAAAAAGAAATTTGCCAATAAAAACATATTGAAAATATTAAGCATGTTGTATTAGATAAGATTGCCCCTAGAAAAAAAGGCAAAGGAAAATAAAACCTCCAAAGAAAACATTAGATTTGTTAAAATGATGTTGGGGCGCCCCTTGTTGGCCAGTGTATGTATTACTCTATTCACATTCCTGGACTTTTTTGGCAAAATTCATTTGGGGGTGTGGATTATTTCTAAAATTTTACACATAAATATCTGTCTCTTCTGGTTGTCATGTTAAGTGGGTAGATGTTTTCATTGGTCTTGATAGGATGCAAAAGCAAGTCTAATGCATTTCCAATTTCTTCCGTGCTTCTTGCTTTGTCAACCTCTTTCTCATTTCCCTTGCAAACTTCTCATTTCTCCCTGCTGGCTTACTCTACCCTCCTTCCTTGGCTGGACTTGCCTTTATTTTTGAAACAATTGGTCTCCCTTCCAGTGGGTTTGGTTTTTGTAGGTCTTGGTGATAGCCCTTTGGGGACATGTCTTTGGCTCTTTTTGCTGGTGACTTCCCTGGATGTCCCCCTCTGTGGTTCCTGAAAGTGCTGTGTCTATTAGGCCACCCACTTTCTCCCATCTGCTGTAAATCTAGGGCTTATTAAGATGTGTCAACTTTCTAATCTTCCATAGAGCATCAGAATGTTAATTCAGATATCCTACAACTGATTTAGAAAGAAAATACTGAGATATGAGAAGCATAATGCAAATCATTCATTAAGGTTGTTTGGTCCAAAGGTACCCATTGAGATTGAAATGACATAGTTGGGTGAGCATGGGATCATTGATTATAGGGAGTAGACTCTTCATTTAACTTTTATTTTATTTTTTTTAATGTTTGGTTATTTTTCAGAGAGAGAGAGAGAGAGACAGAGCATGAGTGAGGGAGGGGCAGAGAGAGAGGGAGACACAGAATCTGAAGCAGGCTCCAGGCTCTGAGCTGTCAGCACAGAGCCCACCACAGGTGGAGGTGGGGAGGCTTGAACCCACAAACTGCAAGATGATAACCTGAGTCGAAGTTGGGCACTTAACCAACTAAGCCACCCAAGTGCTCTTAAAAAATAATAAATTGAAATAGCTTTTAAAGTAGCCTTTAGGAAATGTTGATCAGAATAGAATAAAAGTTGCATCACCTTCTTATTTATATTATTTAAAAAATTATAGCTAATGAAACTACTGGAATTGCAGTACCAATGTGGCCTTCTCTGTGGTACTGCAGAGTTTTGAAGTTGAAGTTCTATGCCCCAAATTTCCTAAAGGACTGCCCTGTCTCACCTGGGCCCCTCACACATGCAGTCTGAAAGTCTGTGAGACCGGGGAACCAAAGACGGCTCTTACCAGCTCTCTGCTCCCTCTGGTGGGCTTGGAAAGCTGGTAGCCTTACTGGGACCAAAATCTCAAGGAAAAAAAGTGCAAGTTTGAATCGGCCCTGGGTGTTGTATCATGATAAAAAGTAATTAAAACTCTTGCTAGAATCACCCTGTCATGTGTAGAATATTGTGTGCCTTCTTTCTTAGTCTTTCCAAGAGGTTATCCTTCAGAGATTTAAAGTATTCCTTTTCTTTGGAGCCAGAAGCTGGCTTCCTTTCAGAGGGCACACCATGGTTAGTTGCTCTTCTTGGTGGTTACAGTTTTTTTAATTAGTTTATTTATTTTGAGAGAGAAGCGAGAGATTGAGAGAGAGAGATTAAGAGCTGGGAAGGGGCAGAGAGAGAAGGAGACAGAGAATCCCAAGCAGGCAGGCTCAGTGCTTTCAGCACAGAGCCTGATGTGGGGCTCCATCCTATGAAGTGTGAGATCATGACCCAAGCCAAAATCAAGAGTCAGATGCTCAACTCACTGAGCCACCCAGGCACCTCTTGGTGGTTGTAATTTTTTTTAAAAAATGAAGCCAAGGATGATCTCTGAAATTGCTTCTAATCTGGTAAAAGTCTCCTTTTCTAAAAGGAGTCCATGGTCATCTCTAAAGAACTGACTTTTTAGATAGTGACATGATAGAAGGCAGAGTTTTCCCCTCCATAACTAAACTATGTAATCCTGGGGTGCCTGGGTGGCTCATTCGGTTAAGCATCTGACTTTGGCTCAGGTCATGATCTCACGGTTCGTGGGTTCAAGCCCCATGTCAGGCTCTGTGCTGACAGCTAGCTCAGAGCCTGGAGCCTGTCTTCGGATTCTGTGTCCCCCCCTCTCTCTGACCCTCCGCTGCTCATGCTGTCTCTCTCTCTCTCTCAAAAATAAATAAAACATCAAAAAAATTTTTTAAACTATGTAATCCTGTGTATCGTCACTTAGTTCTTAACTCAGGTTTATAAAAAATTTTGGCCAACAGAAACATTAACCTGTCCTGATTTTTAATATGCAAAGCAATTCTAGAGTCCTCTTATTTGAATAAAATTATTTAAATTTATAAAAGGGTTGTGAAGACCCCCAAGTATAAATGAACACTTAGAATGAAAACAGTGGGAACAGAGAGAGGAGACATCTGTCAGGGATGTGGTCTAGCATGGTTCCAAGGATGATCCAAACCCTCCCCTGGATTCACTTTATTGTCACCAAAACTATAGCTTTTGTTAGTCTGCATAACTCCGTACAATTGAAAATATAATCCTTAGGGGCACCTGGGTGGCTCAGTCGGTTAAACGTCCAACTTCAGTTAAGGTCATGATCTTGTAGTTTGTGCATTTGAGCCCTGTGTCGGGCTCTGTGCTGACAACTCAGAGCCTGGAGCCTGCTTTGGATTCTGTGTCTCCCTCTCTCTCTGCTCCTCCTCTGCTTGTGCTCTGTCTCTGTATCTCTTAAAAATAAATGAACATTAAAACAATTTTTTAAATAAAACATAATCCTTAGAATATTCAAACCAAGCTTTCTGCGTGAAATCTGAATTTGCTTCCATGAGTGGTTCGTGCATTATTTGGGGGTAAACTGTTTAACTTAAATATGAGTAGTCCTGTACAGCAATCTGCAGTAGGTACTCTTAATAAAGGTTGTTTTTTCCTTTCTATTACAGTGTTTCTAAGACCTCAGAGAAATTTGGAATCTATAGACCCACAGTTTACTATTCGGAGGAAAATGGAACAGATGCGGGAAGAGAAAGAGTTGGTGGAACATCTCCGCGAGGTACCCTGGAAATAGTATATAAGTGAATAATTGCCTTCAGGATGGAGGCAGCATTCTGTATTTTTGAAAAGTCGACCTTGACACACTGCAAAAAGGGACCTGTAGGAATATAGCAAACAATCAGCATTCATGACATGGGAGCTTCAAAGGAAAGGAGAAAGCGACCAGGGCTGAAGGGGTACTTGGGGTGGGAGTGAGGTGGGTTTGGCTGTACAAGGGCAAACGTGAGGAATGCGGTCATGGAAGTGTCTGTAGCCTGACCATGACGGTGTCCGGATCCTGGCTGTGATACGCTGCTATACTTCTGCAAGTGGTTACCTTTGGGGGAAACTAGATAAAGGGCACATGGAATCTCTCTGTAATATTTCTTGTAATGGAGTATGAATTTACAATTATCTCACAATAAAAAGTTCAATTTTTTTTAAAGGAATAAAAACTGATTTCTCAGCTAAAACATAATGTGAGAGAAAAGCATCCCTTAATCCTTTGTCTGCCCCTTGAAGGTTGTCACAACCAGCTGGGCCTAGTTTCTACTGGTCACCTCTTTCTGGTTTTCTGTTTTCTTTCTTTTTTTTTTTTAATATTTTTATTTATTTCTAGGAGAGAGAGAGGGAGAGACAGCGTGAGCAGGGGAGGGTCAAAGAGAGAGGGAGATACAGACTCTGAAATAGGCTCCAGGCTCTGAGCTGGCAGTCAGCACAGAGCCTGACACGGGGCTCGAACCCGTGAACCGCGAGATCATGACCTAAGCGAAAGTTGGACGCTTAACTGACTAAGCCACCCACGCGCCCCTGGTTTTCTGTGTTCATAGCCAAAGCTGAGGCAATATTGAACCCAGGAAGTGATTCCATTATTCCTTTCACTCAACATATTACAACTTGTAGACACTGCTGAATTTGTTTTTCTATAGCGGAACTTTTACTGTAATATCTTTTTGAAAAAGTTTAAATAATGGCAGCGTTTTCCAAGTCTTCCTATTCTTCCTCCCCATAATGAAGTTGGTGTCTCAATTCCTAAATACGCGTCACTGTATCTTACTGTTAGTTGCCTGGTAATAGCTGGCTTCCTTCTGGTTCCTCCCACAGAGCATCGAGATGAGACTCAAGGTCAGCCTGCATGAGGACCTGGGGGCTGCACTCATGGATGGCGTGGTCCTCTGTCACCTGGTTAATCACATCCGCCCACGATCTGTCGCAAGCATCCATGTCCCCTCACCAGCCGTTGTAAGTAACGCCGGATAAAGGGAAACTAACTTTTACATAAGGCACACACTTTGGGGATGGTGTTGCTTGCTAAAGATGTCGATGGGGTCCCCAGACCCCAACAACTTGAAAAGCAGAAAAGAAAAAGCTCTGAATGAAGTAACATCTTTCACCTAAAAGTGGAGAATATATAAATATGCAAATGACAGAAAAACATTTGTTTCAAAGCTAAAGCAAATCACGTTAAAGAAATTGCTGGTCGGGCTGCTAACTTTAAAGACTGTAGGGATGTAAAGATTTCATTTCTCATGAGGGATTATTTAAACAGTGAGAAGTCTTTCTGGAAAGCTTTTCTGGTTGGTAGCTTCTCTTCTCAATGGAATCTATTAATCACTGAGGATTTTAGGATGACTCTGAAAAGACGTAGATTCTGTATAAATGACATCAATAACCTGTCAAGCTGGAGTTTGGTCATCAGGACATTAATTCAGTGATTCCTTGATGCCTCACTTTGCTCGGGCAGGGTACCCTGGAGATACTGGAGCAATAACGAGAAAGACTGGATGAGTGAAACTCCACCAGCACCCTAAAAATCCTCTTCTCCACTGCAGGCGCAGTAAAGCTGCCATGCAGAAGCCTCTACATCATAGAGCATGTTTCCATGCATTAGAGAGCTATGGAGTCACTTATATGGTCATTCAGATGAGGTTGGGGGGTTCAGGGATAAGCTTGTCTTTGGAGCCCTATATCAGGCAAGTAGAAAAAAAAAAGAAAAATTTCTCTCCACACTCTTCACCGTTCATTAGGAGCGGTGTAAGAGTTTAGGGGCTATGCATGCAGCATTTGGGTTCAGACTCCAGATCTGCCTATAAGCCATCTGACTTTGGGCAGGTATTTAATCTCTCTTTAACTTCATTTGTCCTTGGAACATGTTCTTGTGAGGATGATATAGGCTCTTGCATATGATACTTGCACAAATGTAAGCCATTGATGTCATTAGTGTTTATAGAACAGATTTTCAAAATTCAGAACCCCTAATTTCAAGGCACAGTGCTCATACAATATCACATAATGAGAGTTTTTCTCCCTCCCTCACCCCCAGGAAAGCCTCACAATGGCCTTATTGATGCTTTCTTTTCTCTTGGCAGCAGGAGAGATTAGCAGATGAATCCATTCCAACTGTTAGTTTCCTTTCTATAGTGTTGAACATATTTTTCATTGGAAAATTTTACCCCGTTTTTTGCCTCAGAAATTAGAGAAAAAGATAAATCTTTCTCTTCAAATCTGTGTCTAGCTTGCCTTAGTTTGGGGAGCAAATTCTGTCCTATAATCCACTATGAGCCTTTCCAGTTTTTTTCAACAAATGAGGTCCAAACAGCTATAAAGTTGTCTGAGCCATGTGCCAAATTCTCATTTAATAATTTTTCCCAAATTTTTATAAGACAGAAACTGTGACTCCTCATAGCCTTCAGTTTGAATTTACAATTGTATTATTCATAGTTAATATGAATCATGTATCTAAGCATTTTTATAGTTTATTAATCCTTCAGGACAAATGATGCACTCCTTTAAAAATCTTTTGGTTGTTAACCTATTTTCTTTTTAAAATATTTTTTACTTGAAGAAATAATGGGAAAGAATGCCCAACTAGAGAAAATAGAGAAATGCGGAGGAAAAAGTAAAATCAACCTTTTTTCCATGAGCCAGAGACAACCACTGTTAGCATTTTGGCTTCTCTACTAACTGCTAGCATCCTTTCTGCATTGAAGTTGTTTTTTCATTATGAGCTACTTGTATATACTATTTAGTAATGTTTAAAATTTATCAAAACCTAGATATTTCCTCACATCACAAATATTCTTCATAAATAACTTTAGTAACTGTAATATAGTTTAGCTTCTGTTATCATACTGTAGTTTTCCTTTTTCAAAATACGGGCTGTTTCCAAGTGTCCACTTACCTAACATTCTTCAGGGAGGTTCTTGAAGCCCCCTTTGACCAGCCCAGCTGTGCTACAGCTGTGGAACCTGCTTCTGGTCCTAGTCTATGCTGTCATCGTCTACTCCAGTGTTTACACGGGCTCTTCCCTCCCGACTAGAAGACTCTCCAACCCTCTCTCCAGATCCCTCATCTTGCAGCCTCACTGACTCCCATGGCTCCTCTCCCTCAGTGTCTCCAAGAGTCAAGCCATTCTTGAGCCCTTAAAACTGAGTTAGATTCTGTCCCTTGATTTTTTTCTCCTAACAGTCATCTCACCACTCAGACCTCTACCACACTAAACTGTAATTTCCTGTAACTTATTAATATTTCCAACTAGACTAGAGGTAAGTGACCTTGAGTGTGTTTCGCTTCCACAGGTGCATACCTGGCACCTAGTGGAGTATCCAACATATGGCAAACCCCCAATATGTACCATCGCATCTGCAGCAACAGCACGGAGGCCTTTACTGCCCATGTTACTGTCAACATCAAGCACTCTAAGTCTTTATTCTCAAAACTAATACTGTCCATTTTTTAGTGCCCAGCAGGTGTAATTTTGATTCTTTGACCAATGAGGAGGTTGAATCTCTAACTAATTTATTTGTAGTTAAGTGCTTTTCTAACTAACCCAGGCGACAATCATAGATTGTCCAAAGATGGGAAGTATTCTTGCGTTAACTTTACTGGGCTGACCTAAATATTCTGAATGCTGCTGGGCATCTTTGGAGTTTCAGAACAGAGCCTTCCTGAATCCTAAGTACACAGAGGACGATTAGGGCCCAGAGGGCCGGAGAGACAAATACTAAGGGCTCAAATGATGAAATGCCTCTTGGTGCCCCGTCAGCTGGGCTAGCTCCTCTCCTCCTGGTAACCCCATGTCACGTGACCTGTATCTGCCTTCCCTTCGCATGAGATTTCACATGGCGGCCTTGTCCTCAGATATGCCTGGGAGTGATCAAAACCACCCAAGCAGCTTCTTGCCCCTTCTTTGCAAGTCTCACGCTGAGGGATACCACCTCCTCTCTAGCCAAGGTGGAGAATGATTGTTTAGCCTCCAAACGAAATGGTTCCACACCAACAGACTTTCATTTTTCCTTTTTGGGTGGGGGGAGAAGAAGGGGTGGTGGGGATAAGGAGACCCTTTTTAAAAAATAAATAATGTGCAAACTTAAATTTTTGTGCTGACTGATGTGGATCCTCTAAAATGGACTAAGAGTCACTTCCCTCTCACTTGCTATTCACAGGGCAAAATCAGTCTTTATAAAATCTTGCTTCCACATCTAGATTCGTGGATTCAGTCATCCTTCTTGTTCCCTTTCTAAGGCAACTAAGAGTAGACTATTAAAATTTAACAGTAAAGCTTTTAAACTTGCCATGTTGAAATCAAAATGTGTGAATAGACGCACCTGTTTTCCATCCCACACATTCTAGAGGCCATCTGTAGCCACAGTCAACTCAACTGTGAGAGGCTGTTGCTTAAATTCTAAACACCCCACCATTTTTATGCTCTTTACTTCCATTGTCTCTTTGTCATTAATTAAACCCATTGCTTTGGTGGAAAGGAGACTAATTGGCCTGCCCGATTTAACTCTTCATATAGAAATATATATGCTGTTGGGAACATGTGATGCTTATGTTATATTAGTAGATGAACAAAAGCAGATTATGCAAGAGTATGATCCCATAAAAATTGTAAGTATGTATGTGCGTACGTATACATATACATACGGACACATACAGAAATTCTGCTTGTATAAACATCTATGTTTTATACATGTGTTTATGTATATCTTTTCACACATGCACACACACGTACACAATGTCTGGAAGAATATAATCCAAAATGTTAATAGCTCTTATCTCTAGGTGGATGTTTCTGGATGATTTTTATTGTCTTCTCTTTCCTTATGTGTTTTTTCCCTTCAATGAACATGTATTGAGTGTGCCATTTAGAAAGATTAAAATTTAACCTGTTATTAAAAACTATTTCTTTTAATAATTCATTATTTCTCCATATTTCCATTTATAGCCCAAACTTAGCATGGCCAAATGCAGAAGAAATGTGGAAAACTTTTTGGAAGCTTGCCGAAAATTAGGAGTACCAGAGGTAACATCAAACTTAGTCCCAATAACCGTGTTTTGGTACAGATTTGATTTAACATATATGTTTGAGACCACTAAATGAATGTATAGATTTATGCATCCTTTTAAGTCTCTGTCCTTTCTGAGGAATAATATTGAATAAGTTATATAAAATTTTAAATCTCTCTATTGCAGTAAAATTAAAATGGCTGAAAGCAGTATTGGTCAGTACTGAGGGAAAAGACAATAGAATTTCTTTAAGGTTTTGAAATAAAAGCAAAATTCTAAACTTGAGAAAAACATGCAGTCAACTTAATTCTCTACTCCAAGAACAAAAATTGCTGAGGCTCCAGTGAGCCTTCTAGCCTATTCCATAGGGTAGAATTTTGGAGCTGATGATTTTCCTTATCCAAAACTGCTACGCAAAGCACACCTGAAGTGAACTCCTAATTTGATTTCCATTCTGTGTAGTTGCAGTTTGGGTCTGTGGATCAAAATAATCAATATTGAAAATATTGTAACTATTGTTATTATTATCATGAACCATTACCACTAATAATAACAATGTTTGTATGTTGCTTTACAATTTGTTAACTGTTCGCAGTTCCATTTCTCCCGTTAATCCACTGTAGATCCAATCATCATTCCTTATAGCCAGCCCAATTATAGCAGGCTACTTTTTCTTTCTCCCAGGCTAAGCCCCACCCTCAGCCTCAGTCAGATGGCTAATTTGGGGCTTTTATAGGCTTTGCGATTAGTAACATAAAATGACTAGTAATATAAGATCCACTCAATTTGGGGGCAAGTTGAGAAATTTATCATCATTGTGATAAACAGAAATGAACAGGAATGACATTTTGAAAATTTTTTCTGTTTTCTAATATACCAAGGATAAAGCAACCACAAACTGTCATGAAATACTGTTTATGCATATGGGAAGGAATTACACTGCAATGTAATTCTACTCAGTGGTAGGAGTTAGTATTTGGAATTGAGAAAGATTTTCCCTCCCTCTCATCTTCCTCCTTTTCCCTCACTCTTTCCTTCCTTCCCTCCCTGTCTTTTAGCTTATTAAGGTTCAAAGGTAAGGGGTTACTAGTAGTGCATTTTTTATCTTATTTGACGACAAGGAGAGAATTTTTAAAGCATTGTTAAGTCAGAACTATATCAATAAAGAAAACCTTATAAATTCATGTTTAAAAAGAGTATAATCTTTATAAAATGATGAAATGTCTTTGTGATCAGTCCAAATGTCTGTCAACAATGTTAATCTCTGTGTCTATATTGCATGTGTACGTTTTAATATTGTATATACATTCTCAGCTTTGAATATTTGTGAAAATTCTTATACATCCACAATTTTTAATAATTTGATCATTATGGGCTAATAAGATTTCCATGTGTGAATTAAAACTATCCTACCAGGTTTCAGAAGATAAATTATTTGTGTCTGTGCCAGAAAGCACTGATGAATTATGACCTAATCCCCTGTGACATTTTTAAACTCATCAAAAATTTTATTTTAGCTTACGGTGATACAAAATGAAATAGAAATGCCCTTAACCAAGTGTTGTGAGTAAAGATTGGTAATTACAATTTTCTTTTAAAGGAGAGAAAAATAAATTAAACTACCATAATATGCAGAGAAAATTTTATTATAATTTCTGAACCATGCCCCGAGCAAAGTGCCCCTTGCACTAATCAGTAGCTCATAATTTCTGGGAAGATAGAATTACAGGGAATAAATAACCTTTTTTGCCATTGTCCCATTTAGCTGTAGTTAGCAAGAAATGTATTACTTAGAATGTTTTTGAAATGTTTTAATGATTTGAGGTGACTTTCAGGTTTGCACCGTGTGTCATGTGCATGTGTGGTTGCACTCATGCTTGTGTGTGTATAAATATGTATTATCCATCCTGATGGATAATCCAATAGCATTTCACTGGTAACTAGAGTTACACGAAGATTTTACTACTAGGAAAAGTCTGTTGGTTAATTAGCAATTGAACCTGAATCAGAATGTTAAAGTAAGGAGGGAATATTCTAGTGGAAAACTAGAAATTGCCATTGGAAGGCAATCGGCAGATTTCTCTGTGTGCTCAAAGGAGCATACTTTCATCTCACAGAATGCATGAGAAATACATGATTGGAAATGCAGTCTTTCATCTGGGAATATGATAGTTGAGGGAGGGGTGAGATGACTCCCTTCTCCTTAGATATGCTTCTTTCACTAGGCGGAGAGGGTGATTTCTTCATGTATATGTTTTAATGTAATGTAAACAATTGATTTACACTAAAAAAAATTTTGTCACAAGCCTAATTGTAGAAATTCTCCATTTACAGTCAGACATTTGAAAAGGCTGGTTCCTAAAAACGCAGAAAATCTGTGCTGTTAGATTTTATTAATTGCATCACATTTAACATTTGGGTAACAAAATAGTCACTGATTTCTCAGTCACAAACATAGTTCCTCAATTTGTAAGCTTCCCCTGCTTTCTTCTCCTCCCGTTACTTATCTACTCACACTCAGAAGTCACAGAGATCTAGAACACTGTATCTTATAAGCTAAATACTAATTGACAATGATGAATCACCCTGTAGAGACTGAGAAGTCACAGCTGTGCTCTAAGCTCTGCGTTTGTTGTCTTTGGTAATAGAATCATCATTTGAAACTAGAAGGCAAAGTCCACATTGGCAGCTTCTATAATTTTGTCAGGTTCCTGTGGATGGAATGTGGTTGCTGAGCAGATTTAGTTAAATTTTTACAAATAAAGTAACTTGAAGGGATGGAAGTACCTTTACAATTGTTCCAGTTGTGATAGTGTATCATATTCTCTTTAGAAGTCCCCATGGAAACAATCCCAGCTCTGTGCTTCGGGCTCGGTCAAGGTTCATGAGGCATTTTACTCTATCCTTTGGTAGCAAGGTTCTGGTGTGGCTGGTCTTTCCATGTGGCTT